>NC_030387.2:17937575-18008465 GCF_001625215.2 Daucus carota subsp. sativus | reverse complement strand
GAGCCCCGGAAACAACTTGTTTCAATCATTATGGCTAGATTAAAGTTGGAAACAAACTTGTAGTTTCATTCCAGACTCGTTGAAGTGAAACACCTTGTAGCTTCATTTTCGGTTGTTTAAATTAGAATGAACTTGTAGTTCATTCTTGACTCGTTTGAGTAGAAAACAACTTTTTGCTTCATTATTGGCTAGATTGAAGTTTGGAACAACTTGTAGCCTCATTCCAGACTCGTTTGAAGTTGAAAACAATTGTAGCCTTCATTTTCGGTCGTTTAAATTGGAATCAACTTGTAGTTCACTCTTGATCGTTTAAGCATGTAAACAACTTGTGCTTCATTATGGCTAGATTGAAGTTGGAAACAATTGTAGCTCATTCCAGACTCGTTTGAAGTTTAAAACAACTTGTAGCTTCATTTTCGTTGTTTAAATTGAATGCAACTGTAGTTTCTTCTTGACTCGTTTGAGCCGGAAACACTTGTTGCTTCATTATTGGCTAGTTTGAAGTTGGGAAACAACTGTAGCTTTCATATCCAGACTCGTTTGCAGTTGAAAAACCTTGTAGCTTCATTTCGGTTGTTTAAAATTAGAATCAACTTGTAGTTTCATCTTGACTCGTTTGAGCACGTGAAACACTGTGCTTTTAATTGGCTAGATTGAAGTTGGGAAAACAACTTGTACTTCATTCCAGACTCGTTTGAAGTTGAAAAACACCTTGTTAGCTTCATTTTCGGTTGTTTAAATTGAATGAACTTGTTAGTTTCATTCTGCATCGTTGAGCCCGACACAACTTGTTGCTTCATTATGGCTAGATTGAAGTTGGAAACAACTGTCGCTCATTCCAGACTCGTGTGAAGTTGAAAACAATTGTAGCTTCTCTTTTCGGTGTTTAAATTAGTAATCAACTTTAGTTTCATTCTTGGACTCGTTTGAGATAGGAAAACAACTTGTTCTCTCATTTTGGCTAGATTGAAGTTGGAAACAACTTGTTGCCTTCATTCCAACTCGTTTGAATTGAAAACAACTTGGAGCTTCATTTTCGGTGTTTAAAATTAGAATCAACTTGTAGTTTCACTTTGACTCGTTTGAAGCATGTAAACAACTTGTTGCTCTTATTGGCTAGATTGAGTTGGAAACCAACTTGTCGCTTCATTCCCGAACTCGTTGAAGTTGAAAAACTTGTAGCTTCATTTTCGGTTGTTTAACATTAGAATTGAACTTTTAGTTTCATTCTTGACTGTTGTAGCCCGGTGTAAACAACTTGTTGCTTCATTATTGGCTAGATTGAAGTTGGAAACAACTTGTAGCTTCATTCCAGACTCGTTTGAAGTTGAAAACACCTTGTAGCTTCATTTTCGGTTGTTTAAATTAGAATGAACTTGTAGTTTCATTCTTGACTCGTTTGAGATAGGAAACAACTTTTTGCTTCATTATTGGCTAGATTGAAGTTGGAAACAACTTGTAGCTCATTCCAGACTCGTTTGAAGTTGAAAACAACTTGTAGCTTCATTTTCGTTGTTTAAAATTAGAATCAACTTGTGTTTCATCTCTTGACTCGTTAGCATGTAAACAACTGTGTTGCTCCATTATGGCAAGATTGAAGTTGGAAACAACTTGTAGCTTCATTCCAGACTCGTTTGAAGTTGAAAACAAGTTGTAGCTTCATTTTCGGTTGTTTAAATTAGAATGAACTTGTAGTTTCATTCTTGACTCGTTGGAGCCCGGAAACAACTTGTTGCTTCATTATTGGCTAGATTGAAGTTTGAAACAACTTGTAGCTTCATTCCAGACTCGTTTGAAGATGAAAACACCTTGTAGCTTCATTTTCGGTTGTTTAAATTAGAATGAACTTGTAGTTTCATTCTTGACTCGTTGGAGCCCGGAAACAACTTGTTGAATCATTATTGGCTAGATTGAAGTTGGAAACAACTTGTAGTTTCATTCCAGACTCGTTTGAAGTTGAAAACACCTTGTAGCTTCATTTTCGGTTGTTTAAATTAGAATGAACTTGTAGTTTCATTCTTGACTCGTTTGAGATAGAAAACAACTTTTTTCTTCATTATTGGCTAGATTGAAGTTGGAAACAACTTGTAGCCTCATTCCAGACTCGTTTGAAGTTGAAAACAACTTGTAGCTTCATTTCGGTCGTTTAAAAATTAGAATCAACTTGTAGTTTCACTCTTGACTCGTTTAAGCATGTAAACAACTTGTTGCTTCATTATTGGCTAGATTGAAGTTGGAAACAACTTGTAGCTTCATTCCAGACTCGTTTGAAGTTGAAAACAACTTGTAGCTTCATTTTCGGTTGTTTAAAATTAGAATGAACTCGTAGTTTCATTCTTGACTCGTTTGAGCCCGGAAACGACTTTTGCTTCATTATTGGCTAGTTTGAAGTTGGAAACAACTTGTAGCTTCATTCCAGACTCGTTTGAAGTTGAAAACAACTTGTAGCTTCATTTCGGTTGTTTAAAATTAGAATCAACTTGTAGTTTCATTCTTGACTCGTTTGAGCACGGAAACAACTTGTTGCTTTATTATGGCTAGATTGAAGTTGGAAACAACTTGTAGCTTCATTCCAGACTCGTTTGAAGTTGAAAACACCTTGTAGCTTCATTTTCGGTTGTTTAAATTTGAATGAACTTGTAGTTTCATTCTTGACTCGTTGGAGCCCGGAAACAACTTGTTGAATCATTATTGGCTAGATTGAAGTTGGAAACAACTTGTAGTTTCATTCCAGACTCGTTTGAAGTTGAAAACACCTTGTAGCTTCATTTTCGGTTGTTTAAATTAGAATGAACTTGTAGTTTCATTCTTGACTCGTTTGAGATAGAAAACAACTTTTTGCTTCATTATTGGCTAGATTGAAGTTGGAAACAACTTGTAGCCTCATTCCAGACTCGTTTGAAGTTGAAAACAACTTGTAGCTTCATTTTCGGTTGTTTAAATTTGAATGAACTTGTAGTTTCATTCTTGAATCGTTGGAGCCCGGAAACAACTTGTTGCTTCATTATTGGCTAGATTGAAGTTGGAAACAACTTGTAGCTTCATTCCAAACTCGTTTGAAGTTGAAAACAACTTGTAGCTTCATTTTCGGTTGGTTAAAATTATAATCAACTTGTAGTTTCATTCTTGACTCGTTTGAGATAGGAAACAACTTGTTCCTTCATTATTGGCTAGATTGAAGTTGGAAACAACTTGTTGCTTCATTCCAAACTCGTTTGAAGTTGAAAACAACTTGTAGCTTCATTTTCGGTAGTTTAAAATTAGAATCAACTTGTAGTTTCACTATTGACTCGTTTAAGCATGTAAACAACTTGTTGCTTCATTATTGGCTAGATTGAAGTTGGAAACAACTTGTTGCTTCATTCCAGACTCGTTTGAAGTTGAAAACACCTTGTAGCTTCATTTTCGGTTGTTTAAATTTGAATGAACTTGTAGTTTCATTCTTGACTCGTTGGAGCCCGGAAACAACTTGTTGCTTTATTATTGGCTAGATTGAAGTTGGAAACAACTTGTAGCTTCATTCCAGACTCGTTTGAAGTTGAAAACACCTTGTAGCTTCATTTTCGGTTGTTTAAATTTGAATGAACTTGTAGTTTCATTCTTGACTCGTTGGAGCCCGGAAACAACTTGTTGAATCATTATTGGCTAGATTGAAGTTGGAAACAACTTGTAGTTTCATTCCAGACTCGTTTGAAGTTGAAAACACCTTGTAGCTTCATTTTCGGTTGTTTAAATTAGAATGAACTTGTAGTTTCATTCTTGACTCGTTTGAGATAGAAAACAACTTTTTGCTTCATTATTGGCTAGATTGAAGTTGGAAACAACTTGTAGCCTCATTCCAGACTCGTTTGAAGTTGAAAACAACTTGTAGCTTCATTTTCGGTTGTTTAAATTTGAATGAACTTGTAGTTTCATTCTTGAATCGTTGGAGCCCGGAAACAACTTGTTGCTTCATTATTGGCTAGATTGAAGTTGGAAACAACTTGTAGCTTCATTCCAAACTCGTTTGAAGTTGAAAACAACTTGTAGCTTCATTTTCGGTTGGTTAAAATTATAATCAACTTGTAGTTTCATTCTTGACTCGTTTGAGATAGGAAACAACTTGTTCCTTCATTATTGGCTAGATTGAAGTTGGAAACAACTTGTTGCTTCATTCCAAACTCGTTTGAAGTTGAAAACAACTTGTAGCTTCATTTTCGGTAGTTTAAAATTAGAATCAACTTGTAGTTTCATTCTTGACTCGTTTAAGCACGGAAACAACTTGTTGCTTTATTATTGGCTAGATTGAAGTTGGAAACAACTTGTAGCTTCATTCCAGACTCGTTTGAAGTTGAAAACACCTTGTAGCTTCATTTTCGGTTGTTTAAATTTGAATGAACTTGTAGTTTCATTCTTGACTCGTTGGAGCCCGGAAACAACTTGTTGAATCATTATTGGCTAGATTGAAGTTGGAAACAACTTGTAGTTTCATTCCAGACTCGTTTGAAGTTGAAAACACCTTGTAGCTTCATTTTCGGTTGTTTAAATTAGAATGAACTTGTAGTTTCATTCTTGACTCGTTTGAGATAGAAAACAACTTTTTGCTTCATTATTGGCTAGATTGAAGTTGGAAACAACTTGTAGCCTCATTCCAGACTCGTTTGAAGTTGAAAACAACTTGTAGCTTCATTTTCGGTTGTTTAAATTTGAATGAACTTGTAGTTTCATTCTTGAATCGTTGGAGCCCGGAAACAACTTGTTGCTTCATTATTGGCTAGATTGAAGTTGGAAACAACTTGTAGCTTCATTCCAAACTCGTTTGAAGTTGAAAACAACTTGTAGCTTCATTTTCGGTTGGTTAAAATTATAATCAACTTGTAGTTTCATTCTTGACTCGTTTGAGATAGGAAACAACTTGTTCCTTCATTATTGGCTAGATTGAAGTTGGAAACAACTTGTTGCTTCATTCCAAACTCGTTTGAAGTTGAAAACAACTTGTAGCTTCATTTTCGGTAGTTTAAAATTAGAATCAACTTGTAGTTTCACTATTGACTCGTTTAAGCATGTAAACAACTTGTTGCTTCATTATTGGCTAGATTGAAGTTGGAAACAACTTGTAGCTTCATTCCAGACTCGTTTGAAGTTGAAAAAAACTTGTAGCTTCATTTTCGGTTGTTTAAATTAAAATCAACTTGTAGTTTCATTCTTGACTCGTTGTAGCCCGGAAACAACTTGTTGCATCATTATTGGCTAGATTGAAGTTGGAAACAACTTGTAGCTTCATTCCAGACTCGTTTGAAGTTGAAAACACCTTGTAGCTTCATTTTCGGTTGTTTAAATTAGAATGAACTTGTAGTTTCATTCTTGACTCGTTTGAGATAGGAAACAACTTTTTGCTTCATTATTGGCTAGATTGAAGTTGGAAACAACTTGTAGCCTCATTCCAGACTCGTTTGAAGTTGAAAACAACTTGTAGCTTCATTTTCGGTCGTTTAAAATTAGAATCAACTTGTAGTTTCACTCTTGACTCGTTTAAGCATGTAAACAACTTGTTGCTCCATTATTGACAAGATTGAAGTTGGAAACAACTTGTAGCTTCATTCCAGACTCGTTTGAAGTTGAAAACAAGTTGTAGCTTCATTTTCGGTTGTTTAAATTAGAATGAACTTGTAGTTTCATTCTTGACTCGTTGGAGCCCGGAAACAACTTGTTGCTTCATTATTGGCTAGATTGAAGTTTGAAACAACTTGTAGCTTCATTCCAGACTCGTTTGAAGATGAAAACACCTTGTAGCTTCATTTTCGGTTGTTTAAATTAGAATGAACTTGTAGTTTCATTCTTGACTCGTTGGAGCCCGGAAACAACTTGTTGAATCATTATTGGCTAGATTGAAGTTGGAAACAACTTGTAGTTTCATTCCAGACTCGTTTGAAGTTGAAAACACCTTGTAGCTTCATTTTCGGTTGTTTAAATTAGAATGAACTTGTAGTTTCATTCTTGACTCGTTTGAGATAGAAAACAACTTTTTGCTTCATTATTGGCTAGATTGAAGTTGGAAACAACTTGTAGCCTCATTCCAGACTCGTTTGAAGTTGAAAACAACTTGTAGCTTCATTTTCGGTCGTTTAAAATTAGAATCAACTTGTAGTTTCACTCTTGACTCGTTTAAGCATGTAAACAACTTGTTGCTTCATTATTGGCTAGATTGAAGTTGCAAACAACTTGTAGCTTCATTCCAGACTCGTTTGAAGTTGAAAACAACTTGTAGCTTCATTTTCGGTTGTTTAAAATTAGAATGAACTCGTAGTTTCATTCTTGACTCGTTTGAGCCCGGAAACGACTTGTTGCTTCATTATTGGCTAGTTTGAAGTTGGAAACAACTTGTAGCTTCATTCCAGACTCGTTTGAAGTTGAAAACAACTTGTAGCTTCATTTTCGGTTGTTTAAAATTAGAATCAACTTGTAGTTTCATTCTTGACTCGTTTGAGCACGGAAACAACTTGTTGCTTTATTATTGGCTAGATTGAAGTTGGAAACAACTTGTAGCTTCATTCCAGACTCGTTTGAAGTTGAAAACACCTTGTAGCTTCATTTTCGGTTGTTTAAATTTGAATGAACTTGTAGTTTCATTCTTGAATCGTTGGAGCCCGGAAACAACTTGTTGCTTCATTATTGGCTAGATTGAAGTTGGAAACAACTTGTAGCTTCATTCCAAACTCGTTTGAAGTTGAAAACAACTTGTAGCTTCATTTTCGGTTGGTTAAAATTATAATCAACTTGTAGTTTCATTCTTGACTCGTTTGAGATAGGAAACAACTTGTTGCTTCATTATTGGCTAGATTGAAGTTGGAAACAACTTGTAGCTTCATTCCAAACTCGTTTGAAGTTGAAAACAACTTGTAGCTTCATTTTCGGTTGTTTAAAATTAGAATCAACTTGTAGTTTCACTATTGACTCGTTTAAGCATGTAAACAACTTGTTGCTTCATTATTGGCTAGATTGAAGTTGGAAACAACTTGTAGCCCCATTCCAGACTCGTTTGAAGTTGAAAAAAACTTGTAGCTTCATTTTCGGTTGTTTAAATTAAAATCAACTTGTAGTTTCATTCTTGACTCGTTGTAGCCCGGAAACAACTTGTTGCATCATTATTGGCTAGATTGAAGTTGGAAACAACTTGTAGCTTCATTCCAGACTCGTTTGAAGTTGAAAACACCTTGTAGCTTCATTTTCGGTTGTTTAAATTTGAATGAACTTGTAGTTTCATTCTTGAATCGTTGGAGCCCGGAAACAACTTGTTGCTTCATTATTGGCTAGATTGAAGTTGGAAACAACTTGTAGCTTCATTCCAAACTCGTTTGAAGTTGAAAACAACTTGTAGCTTCATTTTCGGTTGGTTAAAATTATAATCAACTTGTAGTTTCATTCTTGACTCGTTTGAGATAGGAAACAACTTGTTGCTTCATTATTGGCTAGATTGAAGTTGGAAACAACTTGTTGCTTCATTCCAAACTCGTTTGAAGTTGAAAACAACTTGTAGCTTCATTTTCGGTTGTTTAAAATTAGAATCAACTTGTAGTTTCACTATTGACTCGTTTAAGCATGTAAACAACTTGTTGCTTCATTATTGGCTAGATTGAAGTTGGAAACAACCTGTAGCTTCATTCCAGACTCGTTTGAAGTTGAAAAAAACTTGTAGCTTCATTTTCGGTTGTTTAAATTAAAATCAACTTGTAGTTTCATTCTTGACTCGTTGTAGCCCGGAAACAACTTGTTGCATCATTATTGGCTAGATTGAAGTTGGAAACAACTTGTAGCTTCATTCCAGACTCGTTTGAAGTTGAAAACACCTTGTAGCTTCATTTTCGGTTGTTTAAATTAGAAAGAACTTGTAGTTTCATTCTTGACTCGTTTGAGATAGGAAACAACTTTTTGCTTCATTATTGGCTAGATTGAAGTTGGAAACAACTTGTAGCCTCATTCCAGACTCGTTTGAAGTTGAAAACAACTTGTAGCTTCATTTTCGGTCGTTTAAAATTAGAATCAACTTGTAGTTTCACTCTTGACTCGTTTAAGCATGTAAACAACTTGTTGCTCCATTATTGACAAGATTGAAGTTGGAAACAACTTGTAGCTTCATTCCAGACTCGTTTGAAGTTGAAAACAACTTGTAGCTTCATTTTCGGTTGTTTAAATTAGAATGAACTTGTAGTTTCATTCTTGACTCGTTGGAGCCCGGAAACAACTTGTTGCTTCATTATTGGCTAGATTGAAGTTTGAAACAACTTGTAGCTTCATTCCAGACTCGTTTGAAGATGAAAACACCTTGTAGCTTCATTTTCGGTTGTTTAAATTAGAATGAACTTGTAGTTTCATTCTTGACTCGTTGGAGCCCGGAAACAACTTGTTGAATCATTATTGGCTAGATTGAAGTTGGAAACAACTTGTAGTTTCATTCCAGACTCGTTTGAAGTTGAAAACACCTTGTAGCTTCATTTTCGGTTGTTTAAATTAGAATGAACTTGTAGTTTCATTCTTGACTCGTTTGAGATAGAAAACAACTTTTTGCTTCATTATTGGCTAGATTGAAGTTGGAAACAACTTGTAGCCTCATTCCAGACTCGTTTGAAGTTGAAAACAACTTGTAGCTTCATTTTCGGTCGTTTAAAATTAGAATCAACTTGTAGTTTCACTCTTGACTCGTTTAAGCATGTAAACAACTTGTTGCTTCATTATTGGCTAGATTGAAGTTGGAAACAACTTGTAGCTTCATTCCAGACTCGTTTGAAGTTGAAAACAACTTGTAGCTTCATTTTCGGTTGTTTAAAATTAGAATGAACTCGTAGTTTCATTCTTGACTCGTTTGAGCCCGGAAACGACTTGTTGCTTCATTATTGGCTAGTTTGAAGTTGGAAACAACTTGTAGCTTCATTCCAGACTCGTTTGAAGTTGAAAACAACTTGTAGCTTCATTTTCGGTTGTTTAAAATTAGAATCTGTTAGGTCCTATAAACTCACTATATAATATGATATAGTGATCACAATCTGTAACACAGTAAGACAATATGAGTAATTGGAATCAATAAACTCTTATATTCACAAAGCTTGTATGGTTACAAAAACTCTCTCAGTGATTTATATTGTATCACCAAGAGCTGCTAGGGTTCTAAACAATATACTCGATAACTCAACTCCTATAGAGTAACCCTAATCTGTGTTTATATAGACACAGTTACAAAATCAATCTCTGATTTGATATCCTATAAATCAGCTAATAAATCTATCAATCAAAGATTGATACAGTTTTCTGTTCAGTTTCCATAGTCAGCAAATCACTCCTCAGCTTCTATCCTTCCTTGAAGTATATCCGCTTCTGAGCTCTTTCCACGTGTAAACTCTGTCGAGTCTTGACTATGTAAACTCTGATCAGACTTTATCAAACTCTGTCAGACTTTACTAAACTCTGTCAGACTTTACTAAACTCTGATCAGCTTCTAGCTTAAACTCTGATGATTCCTGTTCTAAAACAAACCTTAAGAACATTAGTAATCATCAATTATATCTAACAATCTCCCCCAACTTGTGCATAAATAAATTATGTGCAAGTTAACAGATAATTGATGATGTCAAAATATTTAAGTCAAATGCAACAGAGTTTAACTATATAACAGAAAACTTTTAAAACTTACAGATACTTTACTCCTTAGCTGCATAGACACCATTTGCTGTCTTTAGATACTCTCTGAGGAGTTCTTTCTCAGCTTCTTCAAGCACTGCAATCATTTGTCTCTTGATCTCTCTCAGCTCTGGATCTGAAACTCCAGTTTGATAAATTGCAGCTCTGAGATCATAGATCTTGTTCTTCTTCAAGTCCCTATCCAGCCTGATATTGTAAGCTTTATTAGACTCTTCATTAAATGCAAGAGTTCTAATTCCACCTATTGTTTCAATCTTTGCTGAATTTTTCCTCATCTCCACCAGCTGTCCTTTATGATTAAGATATTTGGGAATGAAAGGTCCAGCATTTTTGTTTCCTGTAATCCCCATCTTTCTTCTGATTTGATCTTTCAGCAGGTTGGAGATGTGTTGTCCTGACTTGTTCTTCACTTGAAATATGTATGATACATATCTCAATTCTTCCCAGTGTTTAGCATATAGATCTGCTTCAAGCACTCTAAACACTGTTCCATCAGACATGAAGTAGATAAGAATATTATCTCCTCTGTCATTCTTTACCAACTGGACTGAATCAAGTTTGTCCATTTTGTCTTGCAATACTCCAATCTTGGGAGCACAGAGAGATGAGGGGTCATCTGGTCTTGATCCTATACTCTGATCAAACTTTTCATATTTGGATCCCAGCCCTCCTTTATCTCTTCCTGCCTTTTGATGAGAAAATGGTTTAATTGAGCCTTTTTCAAAACTTGTTTCAGTCATCAGAGTAGGCTTTGCAAATCCAGCCAGTGGAATAGTTGTTGGTTTGAACACAGCTTGAGCTTTGTCAGAGACTGTGTCTTTCTTTGCTTCCTTATTGACTTGAGCTGTGTCAGAGGTCAATCTTTCTTTTTGAGGTTCTGCAACATGAGCTTTGTCAGAGATTGCAGCTTCTGTTTTCTTTTCCTTCACAACTTGATCCTTGTCAGAGGTTGTAGACTTCTTCTTTTCCCAGCCTTTCTCCAGATTTTCATCTACTTTGCTTTTACCCTTGGAGGTGTATTCATCTTTGGAGTATACCTTCTTGATTGGTAAACTCTGATCAGCAACAGTAGCTTCCTTGATCTGTATTCCTTTTTCTTTTGGCTTGGCAGTTGATTTTGCAGGCTTTTGGATTTTTCCTGACTTTATTGCTTCAGCATGTTCTTTCTTTAGTTCTTCTTCTTCTGCAGCAATCAACTCCAAATCCAAATTTGCTTCTGGATTTTCTTGTTCAAAAATCAATCTAGCAAGCTCTTCATCAGTCATGGGTTTGTCTGATTCAGTCACTGGTCTTTGCTTAGATCCAGATGTGATGTTGTGAGTTGGACCAGACTTTGTGCTTTGCTTAGATTGTTTCTGACTGTCAGAGTTTGAAACTCTTCCATCAGTCCTTGCTTGAAATCTTTTATGCTTTGTAAAATCATCAGCATCATCATCATCATCCTTCTTCTTCCTTTTCAGAGTTTGATTAGTAGTCTTGCATTTGACTTTAGCTACTCTCTCCCCCTTTTTGACATCATCCTCATCAGGAATCAGAATGGATGTGATTAGAGAAAGTGAAGTTTGGATAGCTTCAAGCTGCTTTGTCATCTTTTCTTGATTGGATTCAATCAAGGTCATCCTTTTGTCCAGGGATTCATTTGTAGTGACCAGCTTCTGTACACTTTCTTTCATAGGATTGATGGTCCTTTTCCTTTCCAGTTCATTTGTCTCCTTGACACTTGCCACCTCTGTTCTTAGACTATCTATAGATTTAGATGTCTGGGCATGAGCAGGATGAAATGTCTTCAAATATAAAATTGTGCCCTTGAGGCTTGACAGAACATCAGAGTTTGTAATTTTCTTCTCTGCCATAGATAAGAACTCTTCAGCTTTAGGTGTTTCCAAGGAATGCTGGTGGCTTAGCCAGAGTTTATCCCATACTTCACTTGGAGGATCAACCTGAAGATCCCTGGGAAGTGGCTCAGAGTTTGTATTCAGAGTTTGTAGCCTGGCATTGTACTGGCTAGTTGACTCCCACTTTTGTTGTGTCAGAGGAACTCCATCATCAGTTTCCTCATTGTCATCATCTGAACTTTCACTCTCAGTATCAGAGTTTGCTTTTTCATCTTCAGGAATAGGATCAGCAACTTTCTCCACAATATCCTGAGCAGATTTTCCTTTAGCCTCAGACTGTGACTTGATAGATTCTTCACCAGTCTGAGCAAGAGATTGTAGAGCTTCCACAGCTACTTGGTCAGAGTCATTAACTACATCAGACCTGTAGTTTTCTGGAGCTGTATCATGAACTATGGCACCCTCAGGAATCTTCATTGGAGATTGAGGAATCTTTACTGGAGATTGAGAAATTTGAGTTTGGGGTCCATGATCAGATATGGGAGATTTAGGATCAGACATTGCTGTTTCAGTTTCAGTTGCAGCTTGCTCCTTACAAATAATTTCTTCATCTACTTCAGATGAAGTAGAAGATGCTGTAGCACCATCAGAGATTGGAACAGCCTGAAGAGGAAGTACCATCAGAGCTTGAGAAGAATCATCAGGAATTTGGCTTGATGGTGCTTGCTCTTCTTGGATAGTGAAATCAGTAATTTCAGATTCTGGAATCTTGGCCCTCTGTGGCTTGTGTGCCCTTCTTTTGAATCTGGCTGGTTTTTGTTGAGGGCTAGGCTGAGCAGGTTCATTGGTTGTTGTAGGTGTAGGTTCAGAGTTTGCATCTTGTGCAGGTTCAAGATCATCAAAGTCATATGCTGCAACAAGCCTCCTCCTTCTTTTCTGCTTTTGAGGAGTAGCAGCTTCAGTGTTTACTGGGATCTCAGAGTTTGGAGCATCAGAGTTTAAGTGAGCCTCAGAGATTACTGGCTCATCAGCGTTTGTTGCCACATCAGAGTTTGTTGGCACATCAGAGTTTGGTTTCAGAACATGTGTAGCAACAGAGGTTCTTGTTCTTTTGGCAGTAGAGGGGGCTGCATCAGACTTTGCAGCCCTCTTGGACTTGGATACAGGTGTCCTGGCTGCTTGAGAAGAGACTGTAGATTGTTGATTTGCTGGAGGCATGTTCAGTCTATCTCTAATTTGAGCTGGAACTTGTAACGGCCTGAGAACTGGCCTCTTTTCATCTTTAGAGATGAGATCTTTGAAAGCCCTTTTATGCAACTTAAAAGGTTTGATCTCATCATCAAAAGCTACCTCTCCAACAGATGCATTGAACAGTAATTGGCAAAAGCGAGAAAAGTAGATAACTTTACGATTTTCATGCATTCTTTCACCAATATTTCTAATAACTAATCTACCATAATCGAAATTAGTAGAGTAGATCAGAGAATACCCAATTTGTAGCATGTCCATGGGTATGGCATCCCAGTTGGTAGATTTCTTCTGGAAGGCTCTGGTTATGCAATCGAAGAAGAAACTCCACTCCTTTCTGAGTCCAGGACGTTTCAATTGGCCCAATTTGTCCAGAGAATCATAGTAGCCCAAGTCAATCATCATGGTTCTTAGATTTGCATCGCCATTGGTAACATAAGCAGTGTCAATCTCTGGTAGATTGAATGCTTTCCTGACTGTGGCCGGAGTAACAAAATACTCCTCCCCTTCAAATGAAAACACAATTGATGGTGATCCAGTTTCACCACCATTGTCGTACTTACCCGTCCTCCAAAAACTGATGATCTGGCTTCCTGAGAGTCTGGCAGGAGCGGTAAGAGCTGTAGCAATAGCACTCTGGGCAAGAAATTGCTGCATTGGATGATAATCCCTTGGAGCTTCGGCAGTGTCAAGAATGGCGGTATAGTTGTTGGGGACAAAGTCCACACCTGCATGGGTGAATGTTGTAGTTGCCATTATATCAGAGATTGTGAGTATAGAAAAGTGTTTGAGAAAATGTGTGTGAGAAGATTTGAATTTCAGAGAGAAGAGAGTAAGAGTTTGTTGAGAGTGTGTAAAGATTAAGTGTAAAAGTGAAGAAGAAGCAATAAAATCTGATGATAAACTCTTCAGATTTTGTTTAGTTGTATACGCTTGGGCTCTTTGTTCACTTGGACACCTGTCAGATTTTAACTGGTAGTTGATTGTTAGTGGGATAGAGAAACGAGAGTAATAATCATGAGCGCGGTAAAACATGTGCAGTTATAAATGCTGATTACACGTTCTCCTATTAAAATGTTTTTGATGTAAACCCACTAATAATACATCCGTTTGGAACACTCTCTTCACATTCTCTGTACATTTGAACTCCTGAAATGTACAAGATTTAAAAATCAAGATTAAATCTCTCGAATTTTAAACTCTGAGAATTTTTTATCAAAGAAAATAAATTTCTAAGTACCTCAGAATAAAGACATGATTTTCAGAATATTCATCAATGAATCAGAGTTTGTCATAAAATCCATAGCTCAATAATGTGCTTGTGACATAATGTGTGTGATTTAACATATTAAATCAGAGACTAGAGAATTTCACAATTTCGTAATTATAAGGTAGACAAGAATAATTTATTTAAACTCTCAAGACATAGACAATTTGGCATACTCTGATGAAGAAATATATGAAATAACCTAACCCCTCTTTTTTTTTTTTTTTTTTTTTTCAAAGGACGCTTTTCAGTGTAAATGAATCACGACCTTTAAATATTATTTGGCAACAGTATTTCTCCAGTAATCAGAGATTGTGACTGGTCACCATAGATTGTAAAATCTTGGCAATTACTTAATACCAGTAAGTGTTTGGGTCTTTCCAGTCACTGTCATATAGACATCTAAGATCTCAAAGGAGTACCATGCTTATTTTTCAGGGGGTTTTGTCTCAGGTAACAAAAACATCAGAGTTTATAATCACTGTCTAGTATATGAGAGGAAATTTAAACTAATCAGTCTCACTTATAATTAAGATATGTGAAGTAGTAGAGTCTCAATGATATTAACATGCATAGTGTGAACTAATGTAGCACAAAATTGAGATCAGGATTAAGGAACTGAACTGAGATTCAGGATTACTAATTCATATCATGCTTCATGGCATCTTCACAGGTTTGTTTTCTCAGAGAAATAAAAATGAGATTATTAATCAAGATTCAGAGTTTACAAACATCAGAGAATATCGTCAGAGAATGACGATCAGAGAATATCATCAGAGTATAACACACAGAGTATATCATCAGAGAATATCATCAGATTTTAACAATCAGAGTATATCATGGCAGATGTGTGAGTAATGCATATGGTAAATTTGACAATTTAAATTGTAAAGATCTAACCAATATGTTTACTCAGTTCCTGATATCATTCCTAGCTCATTCACCAGCCTAGTAAAAGTTGCTTCACTTAATGGCTTGGTGAAAATGTCTGCTAGCTGCTGTTCAGTAGGAACAAAGTGAAGTTCAATGGTTCCTTCCTCCACATGCTCCCTTATAAAATGATATCTTATACTGATGTGCTTTGTCAGAGAATGTTGAACTGGATTTCCTGTCATAGCAATAGCACTTTGGTTATCACAATAAATAGGAATTTTAGAGAAGGATAACCCATAGTCCAACAGTTGATTCTTCATCCAAAGAATTTGAGCACAACAGCTGCCTGCAGCAATATACTCTGATTCTGCTGTTGATGTTGAGATGGACTTCTGCTTCTTACTGTACCAGGAAACTAGTCTTCCACCCAGAAATTGACAACTCCCACTTGTGCTTTTCCTGTCAATTTTGCAACCTGCAAAATCTGCATCAGAGTATCCAATTAGACTAAAGTCTGATTCTCTAGGATACCATAATCCCAATGATGTGGTTCCTTTGAGATATCTGAATATCCTCTTTACTGCAATCAGATGAGGCTCTCTTGGATCTGCCTGAAATCTTGCACATAGACATGTGGCATACATAATGTCTGGTCTACTTGCAGTCAGATAAAGCAAAGATCCAATCATTCCTCTATAGTTTGTGATATCCACTGATGCACCAGTATCTTTGTCTAGTTTTGTTGCTGTTGCCATAGGAGTAGTTGCAGCAGAACTGTCTTGCATACCAAATTTCTTTAACAGATTTCTGGTATACTTGGCTTGATTTATAAAAATTCCATCTTCAGTCTGTTCAACTTGTAAACCCAGAAAATAACTGAGTTCCCCCATCATGCTCATTTGGTACCTAGACTGCATGAGCTTGGCAAATCTTTGACAGAGTTTAGCATTAGTGGAGCCAAAAATAATGTCATCAACATAGATTTGAACTAAAAGCAGATCATTACCATGATTCAAATAAAACAGAGTTTTATCTATGGTACCTCTAGTAAATCCACTTTCAAGAAGAAATTGAGCTAGAGTTTCATACCATGCCCTTGGAGCCTGCTTTAGTCCATAAAGTGCTTTGTCCAACCTGTAGACATAGTCTGGATGCTTTGGATCCACAAAGCCTGGAGGTTGTTCAACATATACCTCTTCATCCAGTTTCCCATTTAGAAAAGCACTTTTGACATCCATCTGAAATACTTTGAATTTCTTGTGTGCAGCATAGGCCAGAAAGATTCTAATTGCCTCCAATCTTGCAACTGGAGCAAATGTCTCATCATAGTCAATACCTTCCTGTTGTGAATACCCTTTTGCCACAAGCCTTGCTTTATTCCTTGTAATGACACCCTCACTGTCAGTTTTGTTTCTGAACACCCATTTTGCACCAACTATGGATCTGTCTTTAGGTCTTGGTACTAGGGTCCAGACTTTATTCCTCTCAAATTCATTTAACTCTTCTTGCATTGCTTGAATCCAATCAGGATCTTGAAGAGCTTCCTCCACCTTTTTGGGTTCTGTTTGTGACAGAAAGCAATGATGTAAACATTCATTTGCTGTAGCTGTCCTTGTTTGCACACCTGCTTCTGGATTGCCAATTATTAAATCAGGTGTGTGAGATTTTGTCCACTTCCTAGCATGTGGAAGTTGACCATTTTCATCATTGGATCCTCCCCCTTGATCCATGCTCTCCTGATTCTGTTGATCATTCTCTGTAGCTCCCCCTAAGTCTGTGCTATCAGAGTTTGAATCAGTATTCTCTGATGAGTTTGAGTCAGCATTCTCTGATGAGGCTTGGGTAGAGTCTGGAACATTTTGATGCTCCCCCTCAGCAATTGCTTCATCATCATGAACTTGTGAATTTTCACCAGAGTCTGCTGTATTTTGTTCACAGTCAGAGTTTGACTGTTCATCAGAGTTTGTTGAATCAGAGAATATTTCTTCATTTTCAAAATGCAATTCTTCATGATTATCCATATCTGCTAAGCCCATAATTCTTTTGTCATCAAATGACACATGTATGGATTCCATGATTACCTTGGTTCTCAGATTATAGACTCTGAAGGCCTTTGTCATCAGAGGATAACCTACAAAAATACCTTCATCAGCTTTTAAATCAAACTTGGTAAGCTGTTCTGGATGAGTCTTCAATACAAAGCATTTGCACCCAAATATATGAAAATACTTCAGATTTGGCTTCTTTTTCTTCACCATCTCATATGGGGTTTTGCCATGCTTATTAATCAAGGTTGCATTTTGAGTGAAACAAGCTGTTTGAACAGCTTCTGCCCAGAAATAAGTAGGCAATTTAGCCTCATCAAGCATAGTTCTGGCAGCTTCTATAAGAGTTCTGTTTTTCCTTTCAACTACACCATTTTGCTGTGGTGTACCAGGTGCAGAGAACTGTTGTACTACACCTCTTTCTTTGCAGAATTCTTCCATTGTTGAATTTCTAAACTCAGTTCCATTATCACTTCTAATGATCTTCACTTTGTCTTCTGATCCATGATCCAGTTGTTTCACATGATCCATTAGATGCAAGGCTGTTTCATCTTTAGAGTGAAGAAAATATACCCAAGTATATCTGGTATACTCATCAACAATGACAAGAGCATATTTCTTCCTTGCAATGGATGGTACATTGACTGGTCCAAATAGATCAACATGTAGAAGATGATATGGTTTGTTTATTGAGAATTCAGTCTTACTCTTGAAAGATGTCTTTCTCTGCTTGGCTTTTTGACATGAATCACACAATCCATCAGATGTCAGTAGTGATTCAGGGAGTCCTCTCACAAGCTTTTTCTTTATAAGCTCATTTATGGAGTTGAAATTCAGGTGTGAGAGCTTCTTTTGCCATTTCCAACTTTCTTCTGCAGAGATCCTTGTAGACAAGCAAATTGCTTTTCCTTCAGAGTTTGTAGGCAAGTGGATTTCATAAATATTCCCATGTCTGTGAGCAGTTACTGCCACTTTGCCTGTTGACTTGCTTACTATCTCACTGTGTTCTTCATAGAAATCAACATGATATCCTCTGTCACAGATCTGACTGACAGAGAGTAAATTGTGTTTCAGCCCTTGAACAAGAGCTACATTTGATATGATGACATTTCCAAGATTGATGTTGCCATATCCCAGAGTCCTTCCTATGTTGCCATCTCCATAAGAAACACTTGGGCCAGCCTTCTCCACAAACTCTGACAGCAGGGTCTTATTTCCAGTCATGTGTCCTGAACATCCACTGTCCAAGACTAGGATATTCTTCCTGTTGCCCTGCAATCATAAAGACCACTAGTTGTTAGTTTTAAGGACCCAGACTTGCTTGGATCCCTTGGCCTTATTAAGTTTGTTAGCTTTTGCAGCGGTATTATTATCAGAGTTTGAGCTAACAGACTTTGCAACAGAGTTTGTACTGGAAACAGAGTTTGTACTTGCAGAGTTTTTATTAACCTTTACAGAAGGTTTCAATTGATAATAATCATAATACAAACTATGATATTCTTTGCAAGTATAAATAGAATGCCATAAACTACCACAATGAAAACAAGGATCTTGTGGTTTATATCTAATACTACTTTTTCTAACTCCAGACTTTGTAGGTAAAGAGTTAATGTCCTTGTTCTTCCTGCAAAAATTAGCAAGATGATTAGTATTACCACAGTTATGGCATGTCTTCCTAGGTGCATTTGGAACAGGCATGTAGTTATTACTCTTGTCTATGCCAATTTTGCCATTTCTATTTTTCCTAGGCTCCTTGTTTCTGTCATCAGACTTTACCTCTTTAAGCTTATGTTTAAGCTGTTTCTGAGTCATCAGTCCTATGTTAACCTGTTTGGGTTTTTCAGATTTTAAATTGTTGTTAATCTCTGATTTAGGTCTACATTGTTTAGGCTTAGAGGATTCAACAACAAATTTAACAGGTTTAACCTTAGGTTTTTGAGTTTTAACAAACTCTGTTTTTGATGACTCAGCTTCTGAGTTATCAGTGTAACCTAGTCCCTTCTTCCAGTTTCCACTACCTAAGATATCCTGAGTGGTCTTGCCTGAATTAGTCCATGTTTTAATGATCTCCCTTTCCTTAGCAAGTTCTGATTGAAGAGATGCATACCTCTTTAATAATTCATCTTTGACAATGACAGCATCATCTCTTTCTTTTTGAACTTCCAACATCTGAACTAATTCTTTTTCTAGAAAATCATTCCTTTTCTTTACACTCAGAGTTTCAGATTTTAATCTTTCATTCTCTAAAGTCTGATCTCTAAAACTGATATGTAAAGTTTTAAGAAACAATCTTAACTCAGTTATATCTTCAGTATCAAAGGCAAGAGTAGAATGAGGTACCTTAGCAGCAGATTCAGAGTTGTTGTCAGTGTTTGCCATCAGAGCATAATTGACTTCTTCTTCTGAATCAGATGTATCTGTCCAGTTTCCCTTCTTGGTGATAAAAGCTTTTTCTTTTTCCTTCTTGGGTTTCTTGCATTCAGATGCAAAGTGTCCCTTTTCACCACAGTTGAAACAGGTATACTTGTCAGCTTTTCCAGCTTTCCCTTCTTTGCCCTCATTCTTCTTAAAGTTCTTCTTGTCATAAACTCTGTCAGAGTTTCTGTCTTTCCTTGAGAAACTTTTGCCTTTGTTGAACTTTTTGTAGGCCATCTTCTTGAAGCTCTTCACCATTAATGCTGCTAACTGCATCATCTCATCATCACTTTCTTCAGAGTCTGAGGGAACATCAGAGTTTGAGTCATCAGAGTTTGATGACTCAATGTCAGACTTTGTGACATGAGCTTTTCCCTTGCTTTTAGCAGCTTCCTCTTGAACTTTCAGAGCAACAGACTTTGATTTTCCTCCATGTCGTTTGCTCCTTTGCTCCATCTCAAGTTCATGAGTCTTCAGTCTTCCATAAACATCATCAAGAGACATTTCTCCAAGATCAAGATTGTCTCTTATTGTAGTGACTTTCAAATCCCATTTTTCAGGAAGAGCTAGAAGGAATTTGAGGTTTGAGTCTTCAAGATCATATTCCTTGTTCACCAGAGATAAGTCATTCAACAGTTTGACAAATCTGTCATATAGATCTGTCAGGGACTCACCAGATTTTGAGTCAAAATGCTCATACTCCTGTGTAAGGATTGTTTTTCTGTTTTTCTTAATGGCCTGAGTTCCTTGACATCTGGTTTCCAGAGCATCCCAGATTTGTTTAGCAGTTTTGCACCCAATCACCCTATTAGACATTGCATTATCAAGGGCACTATGCAACAGATGCTTCACCTTTGCATCTTTACTGATAGATGAGATGTCCTCTGGAGTATAGTCTTTCTTTTCTTTTGGAACCATCTTTTGAGGTTCATCTGCAATCCCAACAGAGAGCTTGGTGGGCATATGTGGTCCATCAAAGATCCTGTCAAGGTATTCTGGATCAACAGAGTCTAAGAATATGATCATTCTTTCTTTCCAGACTGGATATTCAGATGCCTTAAGAATTGGAACTCTAAAGGATGAAGCTTGTGATTTTTCAGACATGATTGTATTTAAGATCTCACTGTAGTAATCTTAACAGAGCTGGCTCTGATACCACTTGTTAGGTCCTATAAACTCACTATATAATATGATATAGTGATCACAATCTGTAACACAGTAAGACAATATGAGTAATTGGAATCAATAAACTCTTATATTCACAAAGCTTGTATGGTTACAAAAACTCTCTCAGTGATTTATATTGTATCACCAAGAGCTGCTAGGGTTCTAAACAATATACTCGATAACTCAACTCCTATAGAGTAACCCTAATCTGTGTTTATATAGACACAGTTACAAAATCAATCTCTGATTTGATATCCTATAAATCAGCTAATAAATCTATCAATCAAAGATTGATACAGTTTTCTGTTCAGTTTCCATAGTCAGCAAATCACTCCTCAGCTTCTATCCTTCCTTGAAGTATATCCGCTTCTGAGCTCTTTCCACGTGTAAACTCTGTCGAGTCTTGACTATGTAAACTCTGATCAGACTTTATCAAACTCTGTCAGACTTTACTAAACTCTGTCAGACTTTACTAAACTCTGATCAGCTTCTAGCTTAAACTCTGATTATTCCTGTTCTAAAACAAACCTTAAGAACATTAGTAATCATCAATTATATCTAACAATCAACTTGTAGTTTCATTCTTGACTCGTTTGAGCACGGAAACAACTTGTTGCTTTATTATTGGCTAGATTGAAGTTGGAAACAACTTGTAGCTTCATTCCAGACTCGTTTGAAGTTGAAAAAAACTTGTAGCTTCATTTTCGGTTGTTTAAATTAAAATCAACTTGTAGTTTCATTCTTGACTCGTTGTAGCCCGGAAACAACTTGTTGCATCATTATTGGCAAGATTGAAGTTGGAAACAACTTGTAGCTTCATTCCAGACTCGTTTGAAGTTGAAAACACCTTGTAGCTTCATTTTCGGTTGTTTAAAATTAGAATCAACTTGTAGTTTCATTCTTGACTCGTTTGAGCCCGGAAACGACTTGTTGCTTCATTATTGGCTAGTTTGAAGTTGGAAACAACTTGTAGCTTCATTCCAGACTCGTTTGAAGTTGAAAAAAACTTGTAGCTTCATTTTCGGTTGTTTAAATTAAAATCAACTTGTAGTTTCATTCTTGACTCGTTGTAGCCCGGAAACAACTTGTTGCATCATTATTGGCAAGATTGAAGTTGGAAACAACTTGTAGCTTCATTCCAGACTCGTTTGAAGTTGAAAACACCTTGTAGCTTCATTTTCGGTTGTTTAAATTTGAATGAACTTGTAGTTTCATTCTTGAATCGTTGGAGCCCGGAAACAACTTGTTGCTTCATTATTGGCTAGATTGAAGTTGGAAACAACTTGTAGCTTCATTCCAAACTCGTTTGAAGTTGAAAACAACTTGTAGCTTCATTTTCGGTTGGTTAAAATTATAATCAACTTGTAGTTTCATTCTTGACTCGTTTGAGATAGGAAACAACTTGTTGCTTCATTATTGGCTAGATTGAAGTTGGAAACAACTTGTTGCTTCATTCCAAACTCGTTTGAAGTTGAAAACAACTTGTAGCTTCATTTTCGGTTGTTTAAAATTAGAATCAACTTGTAGTTTCACTATTGACTCGTTTAAGCATGTAAACAACTTGTTGCTTCATTATTGGCTAGATTGAAGTTGGAAACAACTTGTAGCTTCATTCCAGACTCGTTTGAAGTTGAAAAAAACTTGTAGCTTCATTTTCGGTTGTTTAAATTAAAATCAACTTGTAGTTTCATTCTTGACTCGTTGTAGCCCGGAAACAACTTGTTGCATCATTATTGGCTAGATTGAAGTTGGAAACAACTTGTAGCTTCATTCCAGACTCGTTTGAAGTTGAAAACACCTTGTAGCTTCATTTTCGGTTGTTTAAATTAGAAAGAACTTGTAGTTTCATTCTTGACTCGTTTGAGATAGGAAACAACTTTTTGCTTCATTATTGGCTAGATTGAAGTTGGAAACAACTTGTAGCCTCATTCCAGACTCGTTTGAAGTTGAAAACAACTTGTAGCTTCATTTTCGGTCGTTTAAAATTAGAATCAACTTGTAGTTTCACTCTTGACTCGTTTAAGCATGTAAACAACTTGTTGCTCCATTATTGACAAGATTGAAGTTGGAAACAACTTGTAGCTTCATTCCAGACTCGTTTGAAGTTGAAAACAACTTGTAGCTTCATTTTCGGTTGTTTAAATTAGAATGAACTTGTAGTTTCATTCTTGACTCGTTGGAGCCCGGAAACAACTTGTTGCTTCATTATTGGCTAGATTGAAGTTTGAAACAACTTGTAGCTTCATTCCAGACTCGTTTGAAGATGAAAACACCTTGTAGCTTCATTTTCGGTTGTTTAAATTAGAATGAACTTGTAGTTTCATTCTTGACTCGTTGGAGCCCGGAAACAACTTGTTGAATCATTATTGGCTAGATTGAAGTTGGAAACAACTTGTAGTTTCATTCCAGACTCGTTTGAAGTTGAAAACACCTTGTAGCTTCATTTTCGGTTGTTTAAATTAGAATGAACTTGTAGTTTCATTCTTGACTCGTTTGAGATAGAAAACAACTTTTTGCTTCATTATTGGCTAGATTGAAGTTGGAAACAACTTGTAGCCTCATTCCAGACTCGTTTGAAGTTGAAAACAACTTGTAGCTTCATTTTCGGTCGTTTAAAATTAGAATCAACTTGTAGTTTCACTCTTGACTCGTTTAAGCATGTAAACAACTTGTTGCTTCATTATTGGCTAGATTGAAGTTGGAAACAACTTGTAGCTTCATTCCAGACTCGTTTGAAGTTGAAAACAACTTGTAGCTTCATTTTCGGTTGTTTAAAATTAGAATGAACTCGTAGTTTCATTCTTGACTCGTTTGAGCCCGGAAACGACTTGTTGCTTCATTATTGGCTAGTTTGAAGTTGGAAACAACTTGTAGCTTCATTCCAGACTCGTTTGAAGTTGAAAACAACTTGTAGCTTCATTTTCGGTTGTTTAAAATTAGAATCAACTTGTAGTTTCATTCTTGACTCGTTTGAGCACGGAAACAACTTGTTGCTTTATTATTGGCTAGATTGAAGTTGGAAACAACTTGTAGCTTCATTCCAGACTCGTTTGAAGTTGAAAACACCTTGTAGCTTCATTTTCGGTTGTTTAAATTTGAATGAACTTGTAGTTTCATTCTTGAATCGTTGGAGCCCGGAAACAACTTGTTGCTTCATTATTGGCTAGATTGAAGTTGGAAACAACTTGTAGCTTCATTCCAAACTCGTTTGAAGTTGAAAACAACTTGTAGCTTCATTTTCGGTTGGTTAAAATTATAATCAACTTGTAGTTTCATTCTTGACTCGTTTGAGATAGGAAACAACTTTTTGCTTCATTATTGGCTAGATTGAAGTTGGAAACAACTTGTAGCCTCATTCCAGACTCGTTTGAAGTTGAAAACAACTTGTAGCTTCATTTTCGGTTGTTTAAAATTAGAATCAACTTGTAGTTTCACTATTGACTCGTTTAAGCATGTAAACAACTTGTTGCTTCATTATTGGCTAGATTGAAGTTGGAAACAACTTGTAGCCCCATTCCAGACTCGTTTGAAGTTGAAAACAACTTGTAGCTTCATTTTCGGTCGTTTAAAATTAGGATCAACTTGTAGTTTCACTCTTGACTCGTTTAAGCATGTAAACAACTTGTTGCTCCATTATTGACTAGATTGAAGTTGGAAACAACTTGTAGCTTCATTGCAGACTCGTTTGAAGTTGAAAACAACTTGTAGCTTCATTTTCGGTTGTTTAAATTAAAATCAACTTGTAGTTTCATTCTTGACTCGTTGGAGCCCGGAAACAACTTGTTGCTTCATTATTGGCTAGATTGAAGTTTGAAACAACTTGTAGCTTCATTCCAGACTCGTTTGAAGATGAAAACACCTTGTAGCTTCATTTTCGGTTGTTTAAATTAGAATGAACTTGTAGTTTCATTCTTGACTCGTTGGAGCCCGGAAACAACTTGTTGCTTCATTATTGGCTAGATTGAAGTTGGAAACAACTTGTAGCTTCATTCCATACTCGTTTGAAGTTGAAAACAACTTGTAGCTTCATTTTCGGTTGTTTAAAATTAGAATGAACTTGTAGTTTCATTCTTGACTCGTTTGAGATAGGAAACAACTTTTTGCTTCATTATTGGCTAGATTGAAGTTGGAAACAACTTGTAGCCTCATTCCAGACTCGTTTGAAGTTGAAAACAACTTGTAGCTTCATTTTCGGTCGTTTAAAATTAGAATCAACTTGTAGTTTCACTCTTGACTCGTTTAAGCATGTAAACAACTTGTTGCTTCATTATTGGCTAGATTGAAGTTGGAAACAACTTGTAGCTTCATTCCAGACTCGTTTGAAGTTGAAAACAACTTGTAGCTTCATTTTCGGTTGTTTAAAATTAGAATGAACTCGTAGTTTCATTCTTGACTCGTTTGAGCCCGGAAACGACTTGCTGCTTCATTATTGGCTAGTTTGAAGTTGGAAACAACTTGTAGCTTCATTCCAGACTCGTTTGAAGTTGAAAACAACTTGTAACTTCATTTTCGGTTGTTTAAAATTAGAATCAACTTGTAGTTTCATTCTTGAATCGTTGGAGCACGGAAACAACTTGTTGCTTCATTATTGGCTAGATTGAAGTTGGAAACAACTTGTAGCTTCATTCCAAACTCGTTTGAAGTTGAAAACAACTTGTAGCTTCATTTTCGGTTGGTTAAAATTATAATCAACTTGTAGTTTCATTCTTGACTCGTTTGAGATAGGAAACAACTTTTTGCTTCATTATTGGCTAGATTGAAGTTGGAAACAACTTGTAGCCTCATTCCAGACTCGTTTGAAGTTGAAAACAACTTGTAGCTTCATTTTCGGTTGTTTAAAATTAGAATCAACTTGTAGTTTCACTATTGACTCGTTTAAGCATGTAAACAACTTGTTGCTTGATTATTGGCTAGATTGAAGTTGGAAACAACTTGTAGCTTCATTCCAGACTCGTTTGAAGTTGAAAAAAACTTGTAGCTTCATTTTCGGTTGTTTAAATTAAAATCAACTTGTAGTTTCATTCTTGACTCGTTGTAGCCCGGAAACAACTTGTTGCATCATTATTGGCTAGATTGAAGTTGGAAACAACTTGTAGCTTCATTCCAGACTCGTTTGAAGTTGAAAACACCTTGTAGCTTCATTTTCGGTTGTTTAAATTAGAATGAACTTGTAGTTTCATTCTTGACTCGTTTGAGATAGGAAACAACTTTTTGCTTCATTATTGGCTAGATTGAAGTTGGAAACAACTTGTAGCCTCATTCCAGACTCGTTTGAAGTTGAAAACAACTTGTAGCTTCATTTTCGGTCGTTTAAAATTAGAATCAACTTGTAGTTTCACTCTTGACTCGTTTAAGCATGTAAACAACTTGTTGCTCCATTATTGACTAGATTGAAGTTGGAAACAACCTGTAGCTTCATTCCAGACTCGTTTGAAGTTGAAAAACACTTGTAGCTTCATTTTCGGTTGTTTAAATTAAAATCAACTTGTAGTTTCATTCTTGATTCGTTGTAGCCCGGAAACAACTTGTTGCATCATTATTGGCTAGATTGAAGTTGGAAACAACTTGTAGCTTCATTCCAGACTCGTTTGAAGTTGAAAACACCTTGTAGCTTCATTTTCGGTTGTTTAAATTAGAATGAACTTGTAGTTTCATTCTTGACTCGTTTGAGACAGGAAACAACTTTTTGCTTCATTATTGGCTAGATTGAAGTTGGAAACAACTTGTAGCCTCATTCCAGACTCGTTTGAAGTTGAAAACAACTTGTAGCTTCATTTTCGGTCGTTTAAAATTAGAATCAACTTGTAGTTTCACTCTTGACTCGTTTAAGCATGTAAACAACTTGTTGCTCCATTATTGACTAGATTGAAGTTGGAAACAACTTGTAGCTTCATTGCAGACTCGTTTGAAGTTGAAAACAACTTGTAGCTTTATTTTCGGTTGTTTAAATTAAAATCAACTTGTTGTTTCATTCTTGACTCGTTGGAGCCCGGAAACAACTTGTTGCTTCATTATTGGCTAGATTGAAGTTGGAAACAACTTGTAGCTTCATTCCAGACTCGTTTGAAGATGAAAACACCTTGTAGCTTCATTTTCGGTTGTTTAAATTAGAATGAACTTGTAGTTTCATTCTTGACTCGTTGGAGCCCGGAAACAACTTGTTGCTTCATTATTGGCTAGATTGAAGTTGGAAACAACTTGTAGCTTCATTCCAAACTCGTTTGAAGTTGAAAACAACTTGTAGCTTCATTTTCGGTTGGTTAAAATTATAATCAACTTGTAGTTTCATTCTTGACTCGTTTGAGATAGGAAACAACTTTTTGCTTCATTATTGGCTAGATTGAAGTTGGAAACAACTTGTAGCCTCATTCCAGACTCGTTTGAAGTTGAAAACAACTTGTAGCTTCATTTTCGGTTGTTTAAAATTAGAATCAACTTGTAGTTTCACTATTGACTCGTTTAAGCATGTAAACAACTTGTTGCTTGATTATTGGCTAGATTGAAGTTGGAAACAACTTGTAGCTTCATTCCAGACTCGTTTGAAGTTGAAAATAACTTGTAGCTTCATTTTCGATTGTTTAAATTAAAATCAACTTGTAGTTTCATTCTTGACTCGTTGTAGCCCGGAAACAACTTGTTGCATCATTATTGGCTAGATTGAAGTTGGAAACAACTTGTAGCTTCATTCCAGACTCGTTTGAAGTTGAAAACACCTTGTAGCTTCATTTTCGGTTGTTTAAATTAGAATGAACTTGTAGTTTCATTCTTGACTCGTTTGAGATAGGAAACAACTTTTTGCTTCATTATTGGCTAGATTGAAGTTGGAAACAACTTGTAGCCTCATTTCAGACTCGTTTGAAGTTGAAAACAACTTGTAGCTTCATTTTCGGTCGTTTAAAATTAGAATCAACTTGTAGTTTCACTCTTGACTCGTTTAAGCATGTAAACAACTTGTTGCTCCATTATTGACTAGATTGAAGTTGGAAACAACTTGTAGCTTCATTGCAGACTCGTTTGAAGTTGAAAACAACTTGTAGCTTCATTTTCGGTTGTTTAAATTAAAATCAACTTGTAGTTTCATTCTTGACTCGTTGGAGCCCGGAAACAACTTGTTGCTTCATTATTGGCTAGATTGAAGTTGGAAACAACTTGTAGCTTCATTCCAGACTCGTTTGAAGATGAAAACACCTTGTAGCTTCATTTTCGGTTGTTTAAATTAGAATGAACTTGTAGTTTCATTCTTGACTCGTTGGAGCCCGGAAACAACTTGTTGCTTCATTATTGGCTAGATTGAAGTTGGAAACAACTTGTAGCTTCATTCCAAACTCGTTTGAAGTTGAAAACAACTTGTAGCTTCATTTTCGGTTGGTTAAAATTATAATCAACTTGTAGTTTCATTCTTGACTCGTTTGAGATAGGAAACAACTTTTTGCTTCATTATTGGCTAGATTGAAGTTGGAAACAACTTGTAGCCTCATTCCAGACTCGTTTGAAGTTGAAAACAACTTGTAGCTTCATTTTCGGTTGTTTAAAATTAGAATCAACTTGTAGTTTCACTATTGACTCGTTTAAGCATGTAAACAACTTGTTGCTTGATTATTGGCTAGATTGAAGTTGGAAACAACTTGTAGCTTCATTCCAGACTCGTTTGAAGTTGAAAATAACTTGTAGCTTCATTTTCGATTGTTTAAATTAAAATCAACTTGTAGTTTCATTCTTGACTCGTTGTAGCCCGGAAACAACTTGTTGCATCATTATTGGCTAGATTGAAGTTGGAAACAACTTGTAGCTTCATTCCAGACTCGTTTGAAGTTGAAAACACCTTGTAGCTTCATTTTCGGTTGTTTAAATTAGAATGAACTTGTAGTTTCATTCTTGACTCGTTTGAGATAGGAAACAACTTTTTGCTTCATTATTGGCTAGATTGAAGTTGGAAACAACTTGTAGCCTCATTTCAGACTCGTTTGAAGTTGAAAACAACTTGTAGCTTCATTTTCGGTCGTTTAAAATTAGAATCAACTTGTAGTTTCACTCTTGACTCGTTTAAGCATGTAAACAACTTGTTGCTCCATTATTGACTAGATTGAAGTTGGAAACAACTTGTAGCTTCATTGCAGACTCGTTTGAAGTTGAAAACAACTTGTAGCTTCATTTTCGGTTGTTTAAATTAAAATCAACTTGTAGTTTCATTCTTGACTCGTTGGAGCCCGGAAACAACTTGTTGCTTCATTATTGGCTAGATTGAAGTTGGAAACAACTTGTAGCTTCATTCCAGACTCGTTTGAAGATGAAAACACCTTGTAGCTTCATTTTCGGTTGTTTAAATTAGAATGAACTTGTAGTTTCATTCTTGACTCGTTGGAGCCCGGAAACAACTTGTTGCTTCATTATTGGCTAGATTGAAGTTGGATGTGACGCCCTCCAAACCAGGGGTTTCGATTTGGGGGTCACAACCTGACTCGCAATGATATAATATGCACAGCGGAATAAGATACTAATATTATAAGACAATAATATGACCCCTGCATGCAACTGGATCGTACACAACTTATGATATGAAACAAGCACTAATAAAACCATAATGTGATGACACACTACACACCTGCTTAGAGTAGCTTTTACAGTAAACCACACAAACCCTCCAAAAGTCTAAATAAGTTTTATGACTAGTTCAAATTTTATTACACATTACCAAAAGTCTATGTACACTCTCATTTCTTCCTACCTGAGCAGGAAGATTGAACCGAAACAACTGTGGCTGGTTAAGTGGGACCCTCTTGCGAGCAGTAAGGCGCATCCTCGGCATACCTAGGTCTGGCTGAAAGTTTAGCACAACAGCAACAAAGCAAGAATGAGCAACGGGAAGGCTCAGCAATATATATCTATATATATAATGCTTACTGTAAAGCATTCATCAGTACTAACTTTCTGGAGGAATCGAGATAATCAATATTATTCCATAATGACAAAAGTGATTAAAAAATTTATGGAATTAACCAGTTTTAGATTGGAATCCTCAACTGACGGCGCACTAACACAGCTGATCAGGATATCCTGTGCTAGCACCGAATCATGCCTCGTAGAAGCAGATTCAAATAATAGGTACCGAATAGAAGGCAACACATTGGCCTTTGGCAAATCTGGTATTATAAAATATTATATAATACCTAGCCCTTCGCTGGACCGCCGTCACGGTCTCTTACGCATTCATCCAATCCGAAAATATTTTTCTTTAAAGGACTAACATCAATTAAAGTCCTTATTCAATTACTCCCCATATCATATGGTCTGGAGTATTTCCCAACTAATGGAAATATAACTAGAATGAATAGTTATTTGCTAATCATGAACTCAAACTTTGTACTGTATGGAGTATATCTGGATAGGATAGTTTCTCACTATCTATCTTGAAAGTAATTCGAGGATTCTAGTAGAATGATTACTAGAATCTAGTGAATTCAATCATTGGAATGTATTGAATTCAATCATTATTGGAGTATCTGTATGGTGTGTTTCATAATAGAAAGCTGAACAATAATTATATTCCAAGCATATGATATTTTATGTATTGAATTACAGAGCATAATAGTTGCATTGGCAATAAATAAAGTGGTCGAATAAAATCACTTGCTCTTAATAAATAGGACAAGATTAGAAATACTTGCCTTTTGCTGTACTCTAACTTGTACTCGCTTTAGAACTTGGAGTCACTACCAACTCTTGAATCTATAAATCAAAAAGTATTGATTCAACAACTTCGATCAACTCACTTGACGTAGTTATACGTCTCGTTAAATATAAACTACCCAATCGATTATACTAATCATTGTAGTAACATGTAAATCATGTATTATATAATTAAATATTGCATATTATATGCTATTCATGTTATCATGGAATCTGGTAGTTCATATAGCACGTGTCAAGTATAGGATATAATGTTCAAATCGGATCTCTATTTTAACTATAAATTTTAAATGACATTAATCTATTAAATTTTTATGATCTGGATAGCATATTCTCTGCAATAGGGTCGGTCCAGACTAATGGTAACATAGTAGCACATTATAAATACCAAATAGCGTTACAATTAAGCATGTCATCTAAACAGTCTATCATAATATGATCCTCAGAATTGATTTATATAATCACTACTCATTACAACAATACTAGTAATACAAATTGGTACACTTCAATATATCACTCAAAAATAGGTGTTAATTTTATTAATATTATTATTAATATTACTATTGTCAATTACTTAACAATAACAATAGAATTAATAATAAAAACAAAATTAACACATTTTTTTGTCTCTTCCCCTCCGATTAGAAAACGCAGCTCTGCTGCCGGGCCACCTCCCTCTGCCGGAACCCCGCCGTACTCCGGCCACACCTTCAAAGCGCCTCTCCTCCTCTCTCTCTCTCTCTCTCTCTCTCTGCAGTTCCCTCTCCCCCTACTGCTCTGCCTCTTGCCCACCTCCGTGGGTCAGTCGCGGAAACCCGCCGCCAGCGTCGAGGCTTCTGGCGCCTTGCCTCGATCCGGCGCTGCGTTCTCAGCCCCAACTCGTTCCTCTTCAGGCCGCCATCAACGCCCCTCAACACCACCGCCTCGTCTCGTCTACAACCCAACCTCTACCACTTCGTCACCCAAATCCATCCCACTCAGGCGGCATCTCCAAACGAAACCCCGCCGTCGCCATACTCGGTTCGGACCTTGCGACCACCACCACTTCACCTTCGTTAAACTCCGGCCGGCGATTAATTCGCAGCCTCCCCAAACTTCTACATTCAACACCCATCAGTCTCCTTATTTTATTCCGGCTACCCATCAAACACCCCAACAACCCCAATCATCAATAAGGCAACAAACACTTATACACATACAGATATTACACATATACATATACAAGACCTCACCTGCTTGGTCGTAATCGCACGGTTCTGAAACCCTAATTCTCCCTTTACTCAAATATGTCGATGACTCTGTTTTTGGGTCTGTGCGGTGTGTGAGTTTTGTTTCTAATACATCTATTGTTTATTAACTGACTAATGCACGCGCTACACACTATACAGCCACGTAACTAGTGACTCGCCCATTCTACTATAAACTGTGTTGTGCCCTGAATGAGACACGACTCTACTCTGATGACTCCTCCTTTCACTAGAATCCAAACCCCTGAATTAAGAAAATAAGGACTGCATTTTATAATACTATAATTTTGGGGTCCGAAAATAGTTCTGAAACATTTAACTAAAACTACCCAAAAATCCTAAATTTTCTAAATGGAATAAATCCGTGAGAAGTTTTATTTTTTAAATACTTTTAAATATTTATATTAAATTGTCCGAAAAATTTTAAAAGTGCAAATAATCAAAAATAATTATCTACGAAATTTATAAATATGCTGAGATCAGTTTGAAACATAAAAATACCAAAACTGAATTATTCTGGTAATTATAATTGGACAATGTTTTGTAATATAAATAAACACGGATTTTAATATTTTAAATCAAAAGTCAACTCTGACTTAGAAAAATTCTAATAAACTCGATTGCTAAACTACTCGCTCGGGTCGAGATAAACAAGTATATTTATAAAATTAATCACGTACCACAATTAAATTATATATGGCACCAACCAATTATTATTGCAATTAATCATGTTATTCATCAAAATTTAATATAATCACAAGATTTTCAATTATGCGGGAATTCATTTTATTAACAATTAATAAATAATCATGCTTCATGAAAATGACAATAATTAGGCATGGCCAGATAAACATTTAACAATTATTTTTATATAATTAAAATATCACAAAATTTCCCGGATATTACATCCTTCCCCCCTTAACAGGATTCTGTCCCCAGAATCAACTTACGAAAACAACTGAGGATACTTGGCAAGCATTTCGCTTTCAAGTTCCCAGGTCGAATCTTCCACTCTAGGATTTCTCCACAAGACTCGTACTAAGGATACAGATTTATTCCTAAGTACTTTCTCACGCCTATCTAATATTTGCACTGGTCTTTCTACAAAGGACAGATCTGGCTGGATCTCTATTGGTTCATATTCTATCACATGATTAGAATCAGGCAGATAACGCTTCAGCATAGACACGTGGAACACGTTGTGGATATGTTGCATGTGAGGAGGTAATGCTAATTCATAAGCGACTTTTCCGACGCGCCTCAAAATTTCAAAAGGACCCACATAACGAGGGCTTAGCTTTCCTTTCTTCCCAAACCTGGACAATCCTTTCCAAGGGGATATTTTTAATAACACGGCATCTCCGATTTCAAACTCTAAGTTTCTTCTAGTAGGATCTGCATATCTACGTTGACGGTCTTGAGCTGCTACTAATCTTTTCCGAATAAGCTCTACTTTTTCCTTTGTTTGTTGGATCAATTCTGGACCCAAAATCTTTCTTTCACCAACTTCATCCCAACAAATAGGAGATCGACACTTTCTGCCATATAAAGCTTCATAAGGAGGCATTCCAATGCTAGCATGGTAACTATTGTTATATGAGAATTCAACTAAGGGTAGATGTTCATCCCAACTCCCTTCGAAATCCAAGGCACATACTCTGAGCATATCCTCGATTGTTTGAATTGTCCTTTCACTCTGACCATCGGTCTGAGGGTGATAAGCTGTACTCATTTTTAACTTTGTCCCGAGGCATTCCTGGAAACTCTTCCAAAACCTTGAATTAAATCGAGGATCTCTGTCAGAAACTATCGATACTGGGACTCCATGTCGGACGACAATTTCTTTTAAATACAAGTGAACTAGTCTGTCCAATGAGAATCTCTCGTTGATAGGAAGGAAATGTGCTGACTTAGTTAATCTGTCTATAATAACCCAGATAGCATCATGGTTTGCTCTAGTCCTTGGTAAGCCAACCACAAAATCCATAGCAAGATGTTCCCATTTCCATTCTGGGATATCCAAGGGTTGTAATAATCCACTAGGCCTCTGGTGTTCTGCCTTGACTCGTTGGCAAGTATAACATTTACTCACCCATTCTACAATTTCTTTCTTCATATTGGGCCACCAAAAATTTTCTCTTAAGTCCCTATACATCTTGGTGCTTCCGGGATGAACCGAATACCTAGCGTTATGAGCCTCTCGTAAAATCTCTTCTTTCAATTCCTTCACATTTGGTATCCATATTCGAGAAGCAAATCTCAAGATTCCTTTGTCATCCTTTTGACTTCCTTTTTCTTCTCCCGTCAATTTATCCTTTTCATCGCTCATAACTTCTTCTTGATGCTTTCTGATCTTCTCTAATAACTCTGGTTGGAATGTCATTGTATAAATCACATCTTTAACTGACTCAGGGGTGCGAATCTCAATTTCCAATTTCTCCATTTCCTTTGCTAACTCTTCAGAAGAGGTTAACAGATTCAATCTTTCCTTTCTACTCAAAGCGTCAGCTACCACATTGGCTTTTCCTGGATGATAGTTGATCGAACAGTCGTAGTCTTTGATTAGCTCCAACCAACGACGTTGTCTCATGTTGAGTTCTTTCTGGGTGAAGATATACTTCAAGCTCTTGTGGTCTGTATAAATTTCGCACTTCTCTCCATACAAATAATGTCTCCAAATCTTAAGTGCGAATACGATTGCAGCCAGTTCCAAATCGTGTGTTGGATACTTCTGTTCATGAGGTCTCAGTTGCCTAGAGGCATAAGCAATAACCTTTCCATGTTGCATCAAAACACATCCCAATCCTTTGTGAGAAGCATCACTGTAAATTACAAAGTCCCCTTTTTCATCAGGTAGAACCAATACTAGTGCTGTTATTAACCTTTTCTTCAACTCTTGGAAACTTTCTTCACATTGATCATTCCATATACATTTCTCATTCTTTCGAGTCAACTTTGTCAATGGTGTCGCGATCTTAGAAAAATCTTTAACAAACCTCCGGTAGTATCCAGCTAATCCCATAAAACTTCTAACTTCAGTGGGTGTCTTTGGTCTCTCCCAATGCATAATTGCCTCAATCTTTGCTGGATCTACTTTGATACCTTCGTTACTAATCACATGCCCAAGAAATTGTACTTCTTGTAACCAAAACTCACACTTAGAAAACTTGGCATACAATTTCTCCTTTCTCAAGACTTCCAAAGCTAACCTTAAATGTTCAGCGTGCTCTTCTTCCGTCTTTGAATATATCAAAATGTCGTCTATGAACACAATCACGAACTTGTCTAAATATTTCTTAAAAACTTTGTTCATGAGTGCCATAAAAGCTGCTGGTGCATTCGTTAATCCAAACACCATTACTAAGAACTCAAAATGGCCGTACCTTGTTCTAAAAGCAGTCTTTGGAATATCTTCAGGCTTTATCTTCAATTGATGATAGCCAGATCTTAAATCAATCTTAGAAAACCATACGGCTCCTTTAAGTTGGTCGAATAAATCGTCGATTCTTGGTAAGGGATACCGGTTCTTAATAGTCAACTTGTTGAGTTCACGATAATCGATGCACAGCCTCATGCTACCATCCTTTTTCTTGACAAATAATACCGGTGCGCCCCACGGGGATATACTTGGTCTTATTACTCCTTTCTCCAAAAGATCTTGAAGTTGAGTTGCTAATTCTTTCATTTCCACAGGGGCCATCCGATAAGGTGCCTTTGATACTGGTTCTGTTCCTGGTTCTAGGTCAATAGCAAACTGGACCTCTCTGTCCGGAGGTAATCCTGGTAGTTCATCTGGAAAGACATCTGGAAATTCATTAACTATTGGAATGGCTTCTATAGGTGGAACTTCTCGGTTAGTATCTATGACATTGGCTAAGTAGGCCTCACAATTCTGGCGTAACAATCTCTTGGCTTGTGTGATGGTAAGAAATTTCTTAACCTGCCGATTTCCTTGAAAAGTCACCTTTTTCTCATCCGTTGTCTGCAACTTTACTCTTTGATGCTTGCAATCAATCTGAGCGTTATTCTCCGACAACCAATCCATTCCTAGAATGACGTCAAATTCGCCTAACTTAAAAGGTATTAAGTCAGCAGAAAAATGATGTCCTGCTATAACAATGTCACACCCTGGACAAATTTGATCGGCCATAACTCGATCCTTATTAGCTAACTCGATTACTAATGCTGGTTCTAAAGGTCGAACTTCACAATTCAATTTATCAATAATATCCTTAGAAACAAAAGATCTTGTAGCTCCAGAATCAATTAATACTTTAGCATTTATGGAGTTCACGGGAAGCGTACCTGCAACCACGTCTGAACTCTGCACTGCATCCTTCATAGTCATGTTGAAGGTTCTGGCTTTGGGCTGGTTCTGATTAGATGGTCCAGCTATTCTTGGTACATTCTGTGCTGGAGGACCTGAAATTCTTGGAATGTTTCCCACTGGCCCTGTCATTGTACAATCTTTGATCATATGGCCTGGTTTCCCACATCTAAAACATACAGTCCCTGGCCTTGGATTCTGGATCTGGTTAGGACACTCTGTCGAGTAATGGCCTTTCTTGTGGCACTTGAAACACGTCACATTGCTCTTACAGCCTCCAAAATGCTTCCCACCACAGATTCTACAGTATGGTGCTGACGAATTATTAGACCTCTGCGGGTTCTGAAGACGAAACTGATTATTCTGACTTCTATTACCCATTGGTGGTCTTCTAAACCCCACACTCCGATTTGACTGAAACTCTGGCCTCTTGTTAAAACGGCCCTGAAAACTCCCTTGCCTCTGACTTCCCTCTGGAGCCTCCACCTTCTTCTTTTTCCCCTCTCTATTTCTCTGGGACATCTCACTTTCATTTTCAATAATCATGGCCTTTTGAACTATGGAAACATACGACGTCATTTCAAACATGGCCACCTTACTACGGATCCAATCCTTCAGCCCTTGCTGAAATCTTTTAGCTCTCTTTTCGTCCGTATCAACCTGATCCGGAACGAACCTTGCCAATTCAGTGAAGCGGACCTCATAATCTGCTACACTCATGTTTTCCTGCTTAAGCTCTAAAAATTTAATCTCCATTTGATTCTGCATGTGCCTAGGGAAGTACTTTTCCAAGAACAATACTTTAAATCTTTCCCACGTAATTACGTTACCTCCCTCTAAGGCTTTCTTCGATTCCCACCAGTAATTTGCCTCATTCTTTAAAAAGTAGCTAGCGAACTGGGTCTTTTGTTCCTCCCCCACATTTGCTAGATCAAATGCTTTTTCTATCTCCTTGAGCCATCCACTGGCCTCTACCGGGTTTGCAGCACCCTTGAACTCTGGTGGATGAACTGCCTGAAATGTCTTAAAAGTTACAGCTGGAGGAGCTGGTGGTCGCTGCTGTTGTGCTGCAAGATTTGCCATTTGCTGCTGCATGAGAGCCAGCATCTGTACGAGTGCGGGATCAGCCCCACCTGCTGCCGCTGCCTCTGGAACACTCTTTCGTTTAGGACCCATGAATCTGATAGAAAAGAAGCAACTTATTTAATAATTCGCAAGCATGGTTTTCAAAATATATTGCAAAATTTAAATAGCAAAAGTTTTCCTGTGTACACAGTTTAAAATAAAAAGGAATTTGCATAAAATTTTGCTAACATCTTAACACCTGCTGCATAATTACTATATAATCTTGCTTTAAGTGTATTAGTGGCGACAATAGTAAAATAAAAAAATTAGCCACTATTACCAAATCCAAATGATATAATAACTTGGATGCTTACCAAATGAAATTGCTTACTATACTACGTAATGTAAAGTAAAGCAAAATGATAAAGGAAGACGTGATTTCTGTACAAACGATATACATATATAGAATAAAAAGTTATACAAACATCATTTCTCATCCTCAGTCATCTGAAAGTCAACTAGTACAAGTACATTACTTATAAAGAAAAAGTAACCAAAGAAAGAAAGGATCTTCACAAGGGGTGTCCCTTCCAACTCTGATGACTCTGCAGCTGCCGCTGTCGCTGCGCCACGCATGTAGTACTGCATCTATATCACAGACTTTCTTCCTATACATGGTCAAAAAAAGAGACTGGTTGCTTGCCGTACTATAAGAGCACCTTAGTCTCGTCTTGGAAACCTTCCCTGTTGTTCACATCCTGAGTCGGAGTCTCTAGTTACGCGGCCCACGAACTGCGCGTAACTCCGACAGAATCCAGCAGATGAGCCTCGTCACTCGACGTGCCTCAACGTCCCATTCCTGGAGCGTGCCTGGCGATGTGCTCGATTGCCCCAATCCTGGAGCGTGCCTCACTATCCTCCACCGGGACTCGCCTCTCCTGGAGCAGTACATCCATCAACCTCCTAATTTCCGCATTCTGACCACGCAGAAAATCACAGTCCCGGCCCAAAGCAGCATATACATGATGCGACACTGCCTGAGTCATCCCACCCGCTGGAGCCCTAGATGTGGCAGATACTGATGCTGTGGCCCTTATCTGACGATGGACGATACGCTGGCGCCCATCGGCATCAGTCTCGATGCCTACTTCCTGCTTCGCTTCTTCGATGATTCGCATAACCCGAGCCTCCCCAGGCTCCATTTGACTGATGGGAACTCTCCCGGCTTTCACAGCTTCAACAGTTTTTCCCACACTCCTTACCAAAGCCGGGTTAGCCACCACCTCCTGAACGGATCCGACTACAGGGTCTTCTTCCGGGTCTTCCTCAGGTTCTGCCTGTACTGGGTTTGCATCCACACTTGCTGATGAGCTATGCGATGGCAACGGGGGTACTTGGGGACTCCTCTCAACACTACTCCCATCCGAATCACTTTCAGTAAGAGATTCCTGGAATCACACACAATAACCACGATCAGATCTGCTATAGAATAGTAATAATACTCAAAAACTGTATAACTTAAGGCTAAAAACTATACTGAATAACCTGGATAACTCTATATGAGTTACACGACACACTTATCTCATGTGATCTTCTTATGACTTAATTTAACACGACTACTAAGCTTGTTTCAGTGAACATAAACTATAGCTCTGATACCAACCTGTGACGCCCTCCAAACCAGGGGTCTCGATTTGGGGGTCACAACCTGACTCGCAATGATATAATATGCACAGCGGAATAAGATACTAATATTATAAGACAATAATATGACCCCTGCATGCAACTGGATCGTACACAACTTATGATATGAAACAGGCACTAATAAAACCATAATGTGATTACACACTACACACCTGCTTAGAGTAGATTTTACAGTAAACCACACAAACCCTCCAAAAGTCTAAATAAGTTTTATGACTAGTTCAAATTTTATTACACATTACCAAAAGTCTATGTACACTCTCATTTCTTCCTACCTGAGCAGGAAGATTGAACCGAAACAACTGTGGCTGGTTAAGTGGGACCCTCTTGCGAGCAGTAAGGCGCATCCTCGGCATACCTAGGTCTGGCTGAAAGTTTAGCACAACAGCAACAAAGCAAGAATGAGCAACGGGAAGGCTCAGCAATATATATCTATATATATAATGCTTACTGTAAAGCATTCATCAGTACTAACTTTCTGGAGGAATCGAGATAATCAATATTATTCCATAATGACAAAAGTGATTAAAAAATTTATGGAATTAACCAGTTTTAGATTGGAATCCTCAACTGACGGCGCACTAACACAGCTGATCAGGATATCCTGTGCTAGCACCGAATCATGCCTCGTAGAAGCAGATTCAAATAATAGGTACCGAATAGAAGGCAACACATTGGCCTTTGGCAAATCTGGTATTATAAAATATTATATAATACCTAGCCTTTCGCTGGACCGCCGTCACGGTCTCTTACGCATTCATCCAATCCGAAAATATTTTTCTTTAAAGGACTAACATCAATTAAAGTCCTTATTCAATTACTCCCCATATCATATGGTCTGGAGTATTTCCCAACTAATGGCAATATAACTAGAATGAATAGTTATTTGCTAATCATGAACTCAAACTTTGTACTGTATGGAGTATATCTGGATAGGATAGTTTCTCACTATCTATCTTGAAAGTAATTCGAGGATTCTAGTAGAATGATTACTAGAATGTAGTGAATTCAATCATTGGAATGTATTGAATTCAATCATTATTGGAGTATCTGTATGGTGTGTTTCATAATAGAAAGCTGAACAATAATTATATTCCGAGCATATGATATTTTATGTATTGAATTACAGAGCATAATAGTTGCATTGGCAATAAATAAAGTGGTGGAATAAAATCACTTGCTCTTAATAAATAGGAGAAGATTAGAAATACTTGCCTTTTGCTGTACTCTAACTTGTACTCGCTTTAGAACTTGGAGTCACTACCAACTCTTGAATCTATAAATCAAAAAGTATTGATTCAACAACTTCGATCAACTCACTTGACGTAGTTATACGTCTCGTTAAATATAAACTACCCAATCGATTATACTAATCATTGTAGTAACATGTAAATCATGTATTATATAATTAAATATTGCATATTATATGCTATTCATGTTATCATGGAATCTGGTAGTTCATATAGCACGTGTCAAGTATAGGATATAATGTTCAAATCGGATCTCTATTTTAACTATAAATTTTAAATGACATTAATCTATTAAATTTTTATGATCTGGATAGCATATTCTCTGCAATAGGGTCGGTCCAGACTAATGGTAACATAGTAGCACATTATAAATACCAAATAGCGTTACAATTAAGCATGTCATCTAAACAGTCTATCATAATATGATCCTCAGAATTGATTTATATAATCACTACTCATTACAACAATACTAGTAATACAAATTGGTACACTTCAATATATCACTCAAAAATAGGTGTTAATTTTATTAATATTATTATTAATATTACTATTGTCAATTACTTAACAATAACAATAGAATTAATAATAAAAACAAAATTAACACATTTTTTTGTCTCTTCCCCTCCGATTAGAAAACGCAGCTCTGCTGCCGGGCCACCTCCCTCTGCCGGAACCCCGCCGTACTCCGGCCACACCTTCAAAGCGCCTCTCCTCCTCTCTCTCTCTCTCTCTCTCTCTCTCTCTCTGCAGTTCCCTCTCCCCCTACTGCTCTGCCTCTTGCCCACCTCCGTGGGTCAGTCGCGGAAACCCGCCGCCAGCGTCGAGGCTTCTGGCGCCTTGCCTCGATCCGGCGCTGCGTTCTCAGCCCCAACTCGTTCCTCTTCAGGCCGCCATCAACGCCCCTCAACACCACCGCCTCGTCTCGTCTACAACCCAACCTCTACCACTTCGTCACCCAAATCCATCCCACTCAGGCGGCATCTCCAAACGAAACCCCGCCGTCGCCATACTCGGTTCGGACCTTGCGACCACCACCACTTCACCTCCGTTAAACTCCGGCCGGCGATTAATTCGCAGCCTCCCCAAACTTCTACAATCAACACCCATCAGTCTCCTTATTTAATTCCGGCTACCCATCAAACACCCCAACAACCCCAATCATCAATAAGGCAACAAACACTTATACACATACAGATATTACACATATACATATACAAGACCTCACCTGCTTGGTCGTAATCGCACGGTTCTGAAACCCTAATTCTCCCTTTACTCAAATATGTCGATGACTCTGTTTTTGGGTCTGTGCGGTGTGTGAGTTTTGTTTCTAATACATCTATTGTTTATTAACTTACTAATGCACGCGCTACACACTATACAGCCACGTAACTAGTGACTCGCCCATTCTACTATAAACTGTGTTGTGCCCTGAATGAGACACGACTCTACTCTGATGACTCCTCGTTTCACTAGAATCCAAACCCCTGAATTAAGAAAATAAGGACTGCATTTTATAATACTATAATTTTGGGGTCCGAAAATAGTTCTGAAACATTTAACTAAAACTACCCAAAAATCCTAAATTTTCTAAATGGAATAAATCCGTGAGAAGTTTTATTTTTTAAATACTTTTAAATATTTATATTAAATTGTCCGAAAATTTTAAAAGTGCAAATAATCAAAAATAATTATCTACGAAATTTATAAATATGCTGAGATCAGTTTGAAACATAAAAATACCAAAACTGAATTATTCTGGTAATTTTAATTGGACAATGTTTTGTAATATAAATAAACACGGATTTTAATATTTTAAATCAAAAGTCAACTCTGACTTAGAAAAATTCTAATAAACTCGATTGCTAAACTACTCGCTCGGGTCGAGATAAACAAGTATATTTATAAAATTAATCACGTACCACAATTAAATTATATATGGCACCAACCAATTATTATTGCAATTAATCATGTTATTCATCAAAATTTAATATAATCACAAGATTTTCAATTATGCGGGAATTCATTTTATTAACAATTAATAAATAATCATGCTTCATGAAAATGACAATAATTAGGCATGGCCAGATAAACATTTAACAATTATTTTTATATAATTAAAATATCACAAAATTTCCAGGATATTACATTGGAAACAACTTGTAGCTTCATTCCATACTCGTTTGAAGTTGAAAACAACTTGTAGCTTCATTTTCGGTTGTTTAAAATTAGAATGAACTTGTAGTTTCATTCTTGACTCGTTTGAGATAGGAAACAACTTTTTGCTTCATTATTGGCTAGATTGAAGTTGGAAACAACTTGTAGCCTCATTCCAGACTCGTTTGAAGTTGAAAACAACTTGTAGCTTCATTTTCGGTCGTTTAAAATTAGAATCAACTTGTAGTTTCACTCTTGACTCGTTTAAGCATGTAAACAACTTGTTGCTTCATTATTGGCTAGATTGAAGTTGGAAACAACTTGTAGCTTCATTCCAGACTCGTTTGAAGTTGAAAACAACTTGTAGCTTCATTTTCGGTTGTTTAAAATTAGAATGAACTCGTAGTTTCATTCTTGACTCGTTTGAGCCCGGAAACGACTTGCTGCTTCATTATTGGCTAGTTTGAAGTTGGAAACAACTTGTAGCTTCATTCCAGACTCGTTTGAAGTTGAAAACAACTTGTAGCTTCATTTTCGGTTGTTTAAAATTAGAATCAACTTGTAGTTTCATTCTTGACTCGTTTGAGCACGGAAACCACTTGTTGCTTTATTATTGGCTAGATTGAAGTTGGAAACAACTTGTAGCTTCAATCCAGACTCGTTTGAAGTTGAGAACACCTTGTAGCTTCATTTTCGGTTGTTTAAATTAGAATGAACTTGTAGTTTCATTCTTGAATCGTTGGAGCCCGGAAACAACTTGTTGCTTCATTATTGGCTAGATTGAAGTTGGAAACAACTTGTAGCTTCATTCCAAACTCGTTTGAAGTTGAAAACAACTTGTAGCTTCATTTTCGGTTGGTTAAAATTATAATCAACTTGTAGTTTCATTCTTGACTCGTTTGAGATAGGAAACAACTTTTTGCTTCATTATTGGCTAGATTGAAGTTGGAAACAACTTGTAGCCTCATTCCAGACTCGTTTGAAGTTGAAAACAACTTGTAGCTTCATTTTCGGTTGTTTAAAATTAGAATCAACTTGTAGTTTCACTATTGACTCGTTTAAGCATGTAAACAACTTGTTGCTTCATTATTGGCTAGATTGAAGTTGGAAACAACTTGTAGCTTCATTCCAGACTGGTTTGAAGTTGAAAACAACTTGTAGCTTCATTTTTGGTTGTTTAAATTAAAATCAACTTGTAGTTTCATTCTTGACTCGTTGTAGCCCGGAAACAACTTGTTGCATCATTATTGGCTAGATTGAAGTTGGAAACAACTTGTAGCTTCATTCCAGACTCGTTTGAAGTTGAAAACACCTTGTAGCTTCATTTTTGGTTGTTTAAAATTAGAATCAACTTGTAGTTTCACTCTTGACTCGTTTAAGCATGTAAACAACTTGTTGCTTTGTTATTGACTAGATTGAAGTTGGAAACAACTTGTACCTTCATTGCAGACTCGTTTGAAGTTGAAAACAACTTGTAGCTTCATTTTCGGTTGTTTAAATTAAAATCAACTTGTAGTTTCATTCTTGACTCGTTGGAGCCTGAAAACAACTTGTTGCTTCATTATTGGCTAGATTGAAGTTGGAAACAACTTGTAGCTTCATTCCAGACTCGTTTGAAGATGAAAACACCTTGTAGCTTCATTTTCCATTGTTTAAATTAGAATGAACTTGTAGTTTCATTCTTGACTCGTTGGAGCCCAGAAACAACTTGTTGCTTCATTATTGGCTAGATTGAAGTTGGAAACAACTTGTAGCTTCATTCCATACTCGTTTGAAGTCGAAAACAACTTGTAGCTTCATTTTCGGTTGTTTAAAATTAGAATCAACTTGTAGTTTCATTCTTGACTCGTTTAAGCATGTAAACAACTTGTTGCTTCATCATTGGCTAGATTGAAGTTGGAAACAACTTGTAGCTTCATTCCAGACTCGCTTGAAGTTTAAAACAACTTGTAGATTCATTTTCGGTTGTTAAAAATTAGAATCAACTTCTGGTTTCATTCTTGACTCGTTTGAGCCTGTAAACAACTTGTTGCTTCATTATTGTCTAGATTGAAGTTGGAAACAACTGTTAGCTTCATTCCAGACTCGTTTGAGGTTGAAAACAACATGTAGCTTCATTTTCGGTTGTTTAAAATTAGAATGAACTCGTAGTTTCATTCTTGCCTCGTTTGAGCCCGGAAACGACTTGCTGCTTCATTATTGACTAGTTTGAAGTTGGAAACAACTTGTAGCTTCATTCCAGACTCGTTTGAAGTTGAAAACAACTTGTAGCTTCATTTTCGGTTGTTTAAAATTAGAATCAACTTGTAGTTTCATTCTTGACTCGTTTGAGCCCGGAAACAACTTGTTGCTTTATTATTGGCTAGATTGAAGTTGGAAACAACTTGTAGCTTCATTCCAGACTCGTTTGAAGTTGAAAACACCTTGTAGCTTCATTTTCGGTTGTTTAAATTAGAATGAACTTGTAGTTTCATTCTTGACTCGTTGGAGCCCGGAAACAACTTGTTGCTTCATTATTGGCTAGATTGAAGTTGGAAACAACTTGTAGCTTCATTCCATACTCGTTTGAAGTTGAAAACAACTTGTAGCTTCATTTTCGGTTGTTTAAAATTAGAATCAACTTGTTGTTTCATTCTTGACTCGTTTGAGATAGGAAACAACTTTTTGCTTCATTATTGGCTAGATTGAAGTTGGAAACAACTTGTAGCTTCATTCCATACTCGTTTGAAGTTGAAAACACCTTGTAGCTTCATTTTCGGTTGTTTAAATTAGAATGAACTTGTAGTTTCATTCTTGACTCGTTGGAGCCCGGAAACAACTTGGTGATTCATTATTGGCTAGATTGAAGTTGGAAACAACTTTTAGCTTCATTCCATACTCGTTTGAAGTTGAAAACAACTTGTAGCTTCATTTTCGGTTGTTTAAAATTAGAATCAACTTGTAGTTTCATTCTTGACTCGTTTAAGCATGTAAACAACTTGTTGCTTCATCATTGGCTAGATTGAAGTTGGAAACAACTTGTAGCTTCATTCCAGACTCGCTTGAAGTTTAAAACAACTTGTAGATTCATTTTCGGTTGTTAAAAATTAGAATCAACTTCTGGTTTCATTCTTGACTCGTTTGAGCCTGTAAACAACTTGTTGCTTCATTATTGTCTAGATTGAAGTTGGAAACAACTGTTAGCTTCATTCCAGACTCGTTTGAGGTTGAAAACAACATGTAGCTTCATTTTCGGTTGTTTAAAATTAGAATGAACTCGTAGTTTCATTCTTGCCTCGTTTGAGCCCGGAAACGACTTGCTGCTTCATTATTGGCTAGTTTGAAGTTGGAAACAACTTGTAGCTTCATTCCAGACTCGTTTGAAGTTGAAAACAACTTGTAGCTTCATTTTCGGTTGTTTAAAATTAGAATCAACTTGTAGTTTCATTCTTGACTCGTTTGAGCCCGGAAACAACTTGTTGCTTTATTATTGGCTAGATTGAAGTTGGAAACAACTTGTAGCTTCATTCCAGACTCGTTTGAAGTTGAAAACACCTTGTAGCTTCATTTTCGGTTGTTTAAATTAGAATGAACTTGTAGTTTCATTCTTGACTCGTTGGAGCCCGGAAATAACTTGTTGCTTCATTATTGGCTAGATTGAAGTTGGAAACAACTTGTAGCTTCATTCCATACTCGTTTGAAGTTGAAAACAACTTGTAGCTTCATTTTCGGTTGTTTAAAATTAGAATCAACTTGTTGTTTCATTCTTGACTCGTTTGAGATAGGAAACAACTTTTTGCTTCATTATTGGCTAGATTGAAGTTGGAAACAACTTGTAGCCTCATTCCAGACTCGTTTGAAGTTGAAAACACCTTGTAGCTTCATTTTCGGTTGTTTAAATTAGAATGAACTTGTAGTTTCATTCTTGACTCGTTGGAGCCCGGAAACAACTTGTTGCTTCATTATTGGCTAGATTGAAGTTGGAAACAACTTGTAGCTTCATTCCAGACTCGTTTGAAGATGAAAACACCTTGTAGCTTCCTTTTCGGTTGTTTAAATTAGAATGAACTTGTAGTTTCATTCTTGACTCGTTGGAGCCCGGAAACAACTTGTTGCTTCATTATTGGCTAGATTGAAGTTGGAAACAACTTGTAGCTTCATTCCATACTCGTTTGAAGTTGAAAACAACTTGTAGCTTCATTTTCGGTTGTTTAAAATTAGAATCAACTTGTAGTTTCATTCTTGACTCGTTTAAGCATGTAAACAACTTGTTGCTTCGTCATTGGCTAGATTGATGTTGGAAACAACTTGTAGCTTCATTCCAGACTCGTTTGAAGTTGAAAACACCTTGTAGCTTCATTTTCGGTTGTTTAAATTAGAATGAACTTGTAGTTTCATTCTTGACTCGTTGGAGCCCGGAAACAACTTGTTGCTTCATTATTGGCTAGATTGAAGTTGGAAACAACTTGTAGCTTCATTCCATACTCGTTTGAAGTTGAAAACAACTTGTAGCTTCATTTTCGGTTGTTTAAAATTAGAATCAACTTGATGTTTCATTCTTGACTCGTTTGAGATAGGAAACAACTTTTTGCTTCATTATTGGCTAGATTGAAGTTGGAAACAACTTGTAGCCTCATTCCAGACTCGTTTGAAGTTGAAAACACCTTGTAGCTTCATTTTCGGTTGTTTAAATTAGAATGAACTTGTAGTTTCATTCTTGACTCGTTGGAGCCCGGAAACAACTTGGTGATTCATTATTGGCTAGATTGAAGTTGGAAACAACTTTTAGCTTCATTCCATACTCGTTTGAAGTTGAAAACAACTTGTAGCTTCATTTTCGGTTGTTTAAAATTAGAATCAACTTGTAGTTTCATTCTTGACTCGTTTAAGCATGTAAACAACTTGTTGCTTCATTATTGACTAGATTGAAGTTGGAAACAACTTGTAGCTTCATTGCAGACTCGTTTGAAGTGGAAAACAACTTGTAGCTTCATTTTCGGTTGTTTAATTAAAATCAACTTGTAGTTTCATTCTTGACTCGTTGGAGCCCGGAAACAACTTGTTGCTTCATTATTGGCTAGATTGAAGTTGGAAACAACTTGTAGCTTCATTCCAGACTCGTTTGAAGATGAAAACACCTTGTAGCTTCCTTTTCGGTTGTTTAAATTAGAATGAACTTGTAGTTTCATTCTTGACTCGTTGGAGCCCGGAAACAACTTGTTGCTTCATTATTGGCTAGATTGAAGTTGGAAACAACTTGTAGCTTCATTCCATACTCGTTTGAAGTTGAAAACAACTTGTAGCTTCATTTTCGGTTGTTTAAAATTAGAATCAACTTGTAGTTTCATTCTTGACTCGTTTAAGCATGTAAACAACTTGTTGCTTCGTCATTGGCTAGATTGATGTTGGAAACAACTTGTAGCTTCATTCCAGACTCGCTTGAAGTTTAAAACAACTTGTAGCTTCATTTTCGGTTGTTAAAAATTAGAATCAACTTCTGGTTTCATTCTTGACTCGTTTGAGCCTGTAAACAACTTGTTGCTTCATTATTGTCTAGATTGAAGTTGGAAACAACTTGTAGCTTCATTCCAGACTCGTTTGAGGTTGAAAACAACATGTAGCTTCATTTTCGGTTGTTTAAAATTAGAATGAACTCGTAGTTTCATTCTTGACTCGTTTGAGCCCGGAAACAACTTGCTGCTTCATTATTGGCTAGTTTGAAGTTGGAAACAACTTGTAGCTTCATTCCAGACTCGTTTGAAGTTGAAAACAACTTGTAGCTTCATTTTCGGTTGTTTAAAATTAGAATCAACTTGTAGTTTCATTCTTGACTCGTTTGAGCCCGGAAACAACTTGTTGCTTTATTATTGGCTAGATTGAAGTTGGAAACAACTTGTAGCTTCATTCCAGACTCGTTTGAAGTTGAAAACACCTTGTAGCTTCATTTTCGGTTGTTTAAATTAGAATGAACTTGTAGTTTTATTCTTGACTCGTTGAAGCCCGGAAACAACTTGTTGCTTAATTATTGGCTAGATTGAAGTTGGAAACAACTTGTAGCTTCATTCCAGACTCGTTTGAAGTTGAAAACAACTTGTAGCTTTATTTTCGGTTGTTTAAATTAGAATCAACTTGTTGTTTCATTCTTGACTCGTTTGAGCTCGGAAACAACTTTTTGCTTCATTATTGGCTAGATTGAAGTTGGAAACAACTTGTAGCCTCATTCCAGACTCGTTTGAAGTTGAAAACACCTTGTAGCTTCCTTTTCGGTTGTTTAAATTAGAATGAACTTGTAGTTTCATTCTTGACTCGTTGGAGCCCGGAAACAACTTGGTGCTTCATTATTGGCTAGATTGAAGTTGGAAACAACTTTTAGCTTCATTCCATACTCGTTTGAAGTTGAAAACAACTTGTAGCTTCATTTTCGGTTGTTTAAAATTAGAATCAACTTGTAGTTTCATTCTTGACTCGTTTAAGCATGTAAACAACTTGTTGCTTCATTATTGACTAGATTGAAGTTGGAAACAACTTGTAGCTTCATTGCAGACTCGTTTGAAGTTGAAAACAACTTGTAGCTTCATTTTCGGTTGTTTAAATTAAAATCAACTTGTAGTTTCATTCTTGACTCGTTGGAGCCCGGAAACAACTTGTTGCTTCATTATTGGCTAGATTGAAGTTGGAAACAACTTGTAGCTTCATTCCAGACTCGTTTGAAGATGAAAACACCTTGTAGCTTCATTTTCGGTTGTTTAAATTATAATGAACTTGTAGTTTCATTCTTGACTCGTTGGAGCCCGGAAACAACTTGTTGCTTCATTATTGGCTAGATTGAAGTTGGAAACAACTTGTAGCTTCATTTTCGGTTGTTTAAAATTAGAATCAACTTGTAGTTTCATTCTTGACTCGTTTAAGCATGTAAACAACTTGTTGCTTCATCATTGGCTAGATTGAAGTTGGAAACAACTTGTAGCTTCATTCCAGACTCGCTTGAAGTTTAAAACAACTTGTAGCTTCATTTTCGGTTGTTAAAAATTAGAATCAACTTCTGGTTTCATTCTTGACTCGTTTGAGCCTGTAAACAACTTGTTGCTTCATTATTGTCTAGATTGAAGTTGGAAACAACTTGTAGCTTCATTCCAGACTCGTTTGAGGTTGAAAACAACATGTAGCTTCATTTTCGGTTGTTTAAAATTAGAATGAACTCGTAGTTTCATTCTTGACTCGTTTGAGCCCGGAAACGACTTGTTGCTTCATTATTGGCTAGTTTGAAGTTGGAAACAACTTGTAGCTTCATTCCAGACTAGTTTGAAGTTGAAAACAACTTGTAGCTTCATTTTCGGTTGTTTAAAATTAAAATCAACTTGTAGTTTCATTCTTGACTCGTTTGAGCCCAGAAACAACTTGTTGCTTTATTATTGGCTAGATTGAAGTTGGAAACAACTTGTAGCTTCATTCTAGACTCGTTTGAAGTTGAAAACACCTTGTAGCTTCATTTTCGGTTGTTTAAATTACAATGAACTTGTTGTTTCATTCTTGACTCGTTTGAGATAGGAAACAACTTTTTGCTTCATTATTGGCTAGATTGAAGTTGGAAACAACTTGTAGCCTCATTCCAGACTCGTTTGAAGTTGAAAACACCTTGTAGGTTCATTTTCGGTTGTTTAAATTAGAATGAACTTGTAGTTTCATTCTTGACTCGTTGGAGCCCGGAAACAACTTGGTGCTTCATTATTGGCTAGATTGAAGTTGGAAACAACTTGTAGCTTCATTCCATACTCGTTTGAAGTTGAAAACAACTTGTAGCTTCATTTTTGGTTGTTTAAAATTAGAATCAACTTGTAGTTTCATTCTTGACTCGTTTAAGCATGTAAACAACTTGTTGCTTCATCATTGGCTAGATTGAAGTTGGAAACAACTTGTAGCCTCATTCCAGACTCGTTTGAAGTTGAAAACAACTTGTAGCTTCATTTTCGGTCGTTTAAAATTAGAATCAACTTGAAGTTTCACTCTTGACTCGTTTAAGCATGTAAACAACTTGTTGCTTCATTATTGGCTAGATTGAAGTTGGAAACAACTTGTAGCTTCATTCCAGACTCGTTTGAAGTTGAAAACGACTTGTAGCTTCATTTTCGGTTGTTTAAAATTAGATGAACTTGTAGTTTCATTCTTGACTAGTTTTAGCCCGGAAACGACTTGCTGCTTCATTATTGGCTAGTTTGAAGTTGGAAACAACTTGTAGCTTCATTCCAGACTCGTTTGAAGTTGAAAACAACTTGTAGCTTCATTTTCGGTTGTTTAAAATTAGAATCAACTCGTAGTTTCATTCTTGACTCGTTTGAGCACGGAAACAACTTGTTGCTTCATTAGTGGCTAGATTGAAGTCGGAAACAACTTGTAGCTTCATTCCAGACTAGTTTGAAGTTGAAAACAACTTGTAGCTTCATTTTCGGTTGTTTAAAATTAAAATCAACTTGTAGTTTCATTCTTGACTCGTTTGAGCCCAGAAACAACTTGTTGCTTTATTATTGGCTAGATTGAAGTTGGAAACAACTTGTAGCTTCATTGTAGACTCGTTTGAAGTTGAAAACACCTTGTAGCTTCATTTTCGGTTGTTTAAATTACAATGAACTTGTTGTTTCATTCTTGACTCGTTTGAGATAGGAAACAATTTTTTGCTTCATTATTGGCTAGATTGAAGTTGGAAACAACTTGTAGCCTCATTCCAGACTCGTTTGAAGTTGAAAACACCTTGTAGGTTCATTTTCGGTTGTTTAAATTAGAATGAACTTGTAGTTTCATTCTTGACTCGTTGGAGCCCGGAAACAACTTGGTGCTTCATTATTGGCTAGATTGAAGTTGGAAACAACTTGTAGCTTCATTCCATACTCGTTTGAAGTTGAAAACAACTTGTAGCTTCATTTTTGGTTGTTTAAAATTAGAATCAACTTGTAGTTTCATTCTTGACTCGTTTAAGCATGTAAACAACTTGTTGCTTCATCATTGGCTAGATTGAAGTTGGAAACAACTTGTAGCCTCATTCCAGACTCGTTTGAAGTTGAAAACAACTTGTAGCTTCATTTTCGGTCGTTTAAAATTAGAATCAACTTGAAGTTTCACTCTTGACTCGTTTAAGCATGTAAACAACTTGTTGCTTCATTATTGGCTAGATTGAAGTTGGAAACAACTTGTAGCTTCATTCCAGACTCGTTTGAAGTTGAAAACGACTTGTAGCTTCATTTTCGGTTGTTTAAAATTAGATGAACTTGTAGTTTCATTCTTGACTAGTTTGAGCCCGGAAACAACTTGCTGCTTCATTATTGGCTAGTTTGAAGTTGGAAACAACTTGTAGCTTCATTCCAGACTCGTTTGAAGTTGAAAACAACTTGTAGCTTCATTTTCGGTTGTTTAAAATTAGAATCAACTCGTAGTTTCATTCTTGACTCGTTTGAGCACGGAAACAACTTGCTGCTTCATTAGTGGCTAGATTGAAGTCGGAAACAACTTGTAGCTTCATTACAGACTCGTTTGAAGTTGAAAACAATTTGTAGCTCCATTTTCGGTTGTTTAAAATTAGGATCAACTTTTAGTTTCATTCTTGACTCGTTTGAGCCCGGAAACAACTTGTTGCTTCATTATTGGCTAGATTGAAGTTGGAAACAACTTGTAGCTTCATTCCAGACTCGTATGAAGTTGAAAACAACTTGTAGCTTCATTTTCAGTGGTTTAAAATTATATTCAACTTGTACTTTCATTTTTGACTCGTTTGAGCCTAGAAACAACTTGTTGATTTATTATTGGCTAGATTGAAGTTGGAAACAACTTGTAGCATCATTTCATACTCGTTTGAAGTTGAAAACAACTTGTAGCTTCATTTTTGGTTGTTTAAAATTAGAATCAACTTGTAGTTTCATTCTTGACTCGTTTAAGCATGTAAACAACTTGTTGCTTCATCATTGGCTAGATTGAAGTTGGAAACAACTTGTAGCCTCATTCCAGACTCGTTTGAAGTTGAAAACAACTTGTAGCTTCATTTTCGGTTGATTAAAATTAGATGAACTTGTAGTTTCATTCTTGACTAGTTTGAGCCCGGAAACGACTTGCTGCTTCATTATTGGCTAGTTTGAAGTTGGAAACAACTTGTAGCTTCATTCCAGACTCGTTTGAAGTTGAAAACACCTTGTAGCTTCATTTTCGGTTGTTTAAAATTAGAATCAACTCGTAGTTTCATTCTTGACTCGTTTGAGCACGGAAACAACTTGTTGCTTCATTAGTGGCTAGATTGAAGTCGGAAACAACTTGTAGCTTCATTACAGACTCGTTTGAAGTTGAAAACAACATATAGCGTCATTTTCGGTTGTTTAAAATTAGAATGAACTCGTAGTTTCATTCTTGACTCGTTTGAGCCCGGAAACGACTTGCTGCTTCATTATTGGCAAGTTTGAAGTTGGAAACAACTTGTAGCTTCATTCCAGACTCGTTTGAAGTTGAAAACAACTTGTAGCTTCATTTTCGGTTGTTTAAAATTAAAATCAACTTGTAGTTTTATTCTTGACTCGTTTGAGCCCAGAAACAACTTGTTGCTTTATTATTGGCTAGATTGAAGTTGGAAACAACTTGTAGCTTCATTATAGACTCGTTTGAAGTTGAAAACACCTTGTAGCTTCATTTTCGGTTGTTTAAATTACAATGAACTTGTTGTTTCATTCTTGACTCGTTTGAGATAGGAAACAACTTTTTGCTTCATTATTGGCTAGATTGAAGTTGGAAACAACTTGTAGCCTCATTCCAGACTCGTTTGAAGTTGAAAACACCTTGTAGGTTCATTTTCGGTTGTTTAAATTAGAATGAACTTGTAGTTTCATTCTTGACTCGTTGGAGCCCGGAAACAACTTGGTGCTTCATTATTGGCTAGATTGAAGTTGGAAACAACTTGTAGCTTCATTCCATACTCGTTTGAAGTTGAAAACAACTTGTAGCTTCATTTTTGGTTGTTTAAAATTAGAATCAACTTGTAGTTTCATTCTTGACTCGTTTGAGCCCGGAAACAACTTGTTGCTTCATTATTGGCTAGATTGAAGTTGGAAACAACTTGTAGCTTCATTCCATACTCGTTTGAAGTTGAAAACAACTTGTAGCTTCATTTTTGGTTGTTTAAAATTAGAATCAACTTGTAGTTTCATTCTTGACTCGTTTAAGCATGTAAACAACTTGTTGCTTCATCATTGGCTAGATTGAAGTTGGAAACAACTTGTAGCCTCATTCCAGACTCGTTTGAAGTTGAAAACAACTTGTAGCTTCATTTTCGGTCGTTTAAAATTAGAATCAACTTGAAGTTTCACTCTTGACTCGTTTAAGCATGTAAACAACTTGTTGCTTCATTATTGGCTAGATTGAAGTTGGAAACAACTTGTAGCTTCATTCCAGACTCGTTGAAGTTGAAAACGACTTGTAGCTTCATTTTCGGTTGTTTAAAATTAGATGAACTTGTAGTTTCATTCTTGACTAGTTTGAGCCCGGAAACGACTTGCTGCTTCATTATTGGCTAGTTTGAAGTTGGAAACAACTTGTAGCTTCATTCCAGACTCGTTTGAAGTTGAAAACAACTTGTAGCTTCATTTTCGGTTGTTTAAATTAGAATCAACTCGTAGTTTCATTCTTGACTTGTTTGAGCACGGAAACAACTTGCTGCTTCATTAGTGGCTAGATTGAAGTCGGAAACAACTTGTAGCTTCATTACAGACTCGTTTGAAGTTGAAAACAATTTGTAGCTCCATTTTCGGTTGTTTAAAATTAGGATCAACTTTTAGTTTCATTCTTGACTCGTTTGAGCCCGGAAACAACTTGTTGCTTCATTATTGGCTAGATTGAAGTTGGAAACAACTTGTAGCTTCATTCCAGACTCGTATGAAGTTGAAAACAACTTGTAGCTTCATTTTCAGTGGTTTAAAATTATATTCAACTTGTACTTTCATTTTTGACTCGTTTGAGCCTAGAAACAACTTGTTGATTTATTATTGGCTAGATTGAAGTTGGAAACAACTTGTAGCATCATTTCATACTCGTTTGAAGTTGAAAACAACTTGTAGCTTCATTTTTGGTGTTTAAAATTAGAATCAACTTGTAGTTTCATTCTTGACTCGTTTAAGCATGTAAACAACTTGTTGCTTCATCATTGGCTAGATTGAAGTTGGAAACAACTTGTAGCCTCATTCCAGACTCGTTTGAAGTTGGAAACAACTTGTAGCTTCATTCTAGACTCGTTTGAAGTTGAAAACACCTTGTAGCTTCATTTTCGGTTGTTTAAATTACAATGAACTTGTTGTTTCATTCTTGACTCGTTTGAGATAGGAAACAACTTTTTGCTTCATTATTGGCTAGATTGAAGTTGGAAACAACTTGTAGCCTCATTCCAGACTCGTTTGAAGTTGAAAACACCTTGTAGGTTCATTTTCGGTTGTTTAAATTAGAATGAACTTGTAGTTTCATTCTTGACTCGTTGGAGCCCGGAAACAACTTGGTGCTTCATTATTGGCTAGATTGAAGTTGGAAACAACTTGTAGCTTCATTCCATACTCGTTTGAAGTTGAAAACAACTTGTAGCTTCATTTTTGGTTGTTTAAAATTAGAATCAACTTGTAGTTTCATTCTTGACTCGTTTAAGCATGTAAACAACTTGTTGCTTTCATCATTGGCTAGATTGAAGTTGGAAACAACTTGTAGCCTCATTCCAGACTCGTTTGAAGTTGAAAAACAACTTGTAGCTTCATTTTCGGTCGTTTAAAATTAGAATCAACTTGAAGTTTCACTCTTGACTCGTTTAAGCATGTAAACAACTTGTTGCTTCATTATTGGCTAGATTGAAGTTGGAAACAACTTGTAGCTTCATTCCAGACTCGTTTGAAGTTGAAAACGACTTGTAGCTTCATTTTCGGTTGTTTAAAATTAGATGAACTTGTAGTTTCATTCTTGACTAGTTTGAGCCCGGAAACGACTTGCTGCTTCATTATTGGCTAGTTTGAAGTTGGAAACAACTTGTAGCTTCATTCCAGACTCGTTTGAAGTTGAAAACAACTTGTAGCTTCATTTTCGGTTGTTTAAAATTAGAATCAACTCGTAGTTTCATTCTTGACTTGTTTGAGCACGGAAACAACTTGCTGCTTCATTAGTGGCTAGATTGAAGTCGGAAACAACTTGTAGCTTCATTACAGACTCGTTTGAAGTTGAAAACAATTTGTAGCTCCATTTTCGGTTGTTTAAAATTAGGATCAACTTTTAGTTTCATTCTTGACTCGTTTGAGCCCGGAAACAACTTGTTGCTTCATTATTGGCTAGATTGAAGTTGGAAACAACTTGTAGCTTCATTCCAGACTCGTATGAAGTTGAAAACAACTTGTAGCTTCATTTTCAGTGGTTTAAAATTATATTCAACTTGTACTTTCATTTTTGACTCGTTTGAGCCTAGAAACAACTTGTTGATTTATTATTGGCTAGATTGAAGTTGGAAACAACTTGTAGCATCATTTCATACTCGTTTGAAGTTGAAAACAACTTGTAGCTTCATTTTTGGTTGTTTAAAATTAGAATCAACTTGTAGTTTCATTCTTGACTCGTTTAAGCATGTAAACAACTTGTTGCTTCATCATTGGCTAGATTGAAGTTGGAAACAACTTGTAGCCTCATTCCAGACTCGTTTGAAGTTGAAAACAACTTGTAGCTTCATTTCGGTTGATTAAAATTAGATGAACTTGTAGTTTCATTCTTGACTAGTTGAGCCCGGAAACGACTTGCTGCTTCATTATTGGCTAGTTTGAAGTTGGAAACAACTTGTAGCTTCATTCCAGACTCGTTTGAAGTTGAAAACACCTTGTAGCTTCATTTTCGGTTGTTAAAATTAGAATCAACTCGTAGTTTCATTCTTGACTCGTTGAGCACGGAAACAACTTGTTGCTTCATTAGTGGCTAGATTGAAGTCGGAAACAACTTGTAGCTTCATTACAGACTCGTTTGAAGTTGAAAACAACATATAGCGTCATTTTCGGTTGTTTAAAATTAGAATGAACTCGTAGTTTCATTCTTGACTCGTTTGAGCCCGGAAACGACTTGCTGCTTCATTATTGGCAAGTTTGAAGTTGGAAACAACTTGTAGCTTCATTCCAGACTCGTTTGAAGTTGAAAACAACTTGTAGCTTCATTTCGGTTGTTTAAAATTAAAATCAACTTGTAGTTTTATTCTTGACTCGTTTGAGCCCAGAAACAACTTGTTGCTTTATTATTGGCTAGATTGAAGTTGGAAACAACTTGTAGCTTCATTATAGATTCGTTTGAAGTTGAAAACACCTTGTAGCTTCATTTTCGGTTGTTTAAATTACAATGAACTTGTTGTTTCATTCTTGACTCGTTTGAGATAGGAAACAACTTTTTGCTTCATTATTGGCTAGATTGAAGTTGGAAACAACTTGTAGCCTCATTCCAGACTCGTTTGAAGTTGAAAACACTTGTAGTTTCATTTCGGTTGTATTAAATTAGAAGAACTTTGTAGTTTCATTCTTGACTCGTTTTGAGAGCATGTAAACAACGTTGTGCTTCATTATTGGCTAGATTGAAGTTGAAAACAACTTGTATGCTTCATTCCAGACTCGTTTGAAGTTGAAAACAAACTTGTAGCTTCATTTTTGGTTGTTTAAAATTAGAATCAACTTGTAGTTTCATTTCTTGACTGTCGTTTGATCCCGGAAACAAACTTGTTGCTTCATTATTGGCTAGATTGAAGTTGGAAACACTTGTAGCGTCATTCCAACTCGCTATGAAGATTGAAAACAACTTAGCTAGCTTCATTTCAGTTATGGTTTAAAATGATATGCAACTTTAGTTCAGTTTTGACCTCGTTTGAGCCTAGAAAGAACTTGTTGCTTTATATATTGGGCTAGATTGAAGTTTGGAAACAACTTGTCGCATCATTCCATACTTGTTTAAGTTGAAAACACTTGTAGCTTCATTTTTGTTTTTTAAAATTAGAATCAACTTGTAGTTTCATTCTTGACTCGTTTAAGCATGTAAACAACTTGTTGCTTCATTATTGGCTAGATTGAAGTTGGAAACAACTTGTAGCCTCATTCCAGACTCGTTGAAGTTGAAAACAACTTGTAGCTTATTTCGGTTGTTTAAAATTAGAATCAACTTGAAGTTCACTCTTGACTCGTTTAAGCATGTAAACAACTTGTTGCTTCATTATTGGCTAGAGTGAAGTTGGAAACAACTTGTAGCTTCATTCCAGACTCGTTTGAAGTTGAAAACAACTTGTAGCTTCATTTCGGTTGTTTAAAATTAGATAACTTGTAGTTTCATTCTTGACTCGTTTGAGCCCGGAAACGACTTGCTTGCTTCATTATTGGCAAGTTTGAAGTTGGAAACAACTTGTAGCTTCATTCAGACTCGTTTGAAGTTGAAAACAACTTGTAGCTTCATTTTCGGTTGTTTAAAATTAAAATCAACTTGTAGTTTATTCTTGACTCGTTTGAGCCCAGAAACAACTTGTTGCTTTATTATTGGCTAGATTGAAGTTGGAAACAACTTGTAGCTTTCATTATAGACTCGTTTGAAGTTGAAAACACCTTGTAGCTTCATTTCGGTTGTTTAAATTACAAGTGAACTTGTTGTTTCATTCTTGACTCGTTTGAGATAGGAAACAACTTTTTGCTTCATTATTGGCTAGATTGAAGTTGGAACAACTTGTAGCCTCATTCCAACCTCTTTGAAGTTGAAACACCTTGTAGGTTCATTTTCGTTGTTTAAATTAGAATGAACTTGTAGTTTCATTCTTGACTCGGTGGAGCCCCCGGAAACAACTTGGTGCTTCATTATTGGCTAGATTGAAGTTGAAACACTTGTAGCTTCATTCCATACTCTTTTGAAGTTGAAAACAACTTGTAGCTTCATTTTTGGTTGTTTAAAATTAGAATCAACTTGTAGTTTCATTCTTGACTCGTTTGAGCCCGGAAACAACTTGTTGCTTCATTATTGGCTAGATTGAAGTTGGAAACAACTTGTAGCTTCATTCCAGACTCGTATGAAGTTGAAAACAACTTGTAGCTTCATTTTCAGTGGTTTAAAATTATATTCAACTTGTACTTTCATTTTTGACTCGTTTGAGCCTAGAAAGAACTTGTTGCTTTATTATTGGCTAGATTGAAGTTGGAAACAACTTGTAGCATCATTCCATACTCGTTTGAAGTTGAAAACAACTTGTAGCTTCATTTTTGGTTGTTTAAAATTAGAATCAACTTGTAGTTTCATTCTTGACTCGTTTAAGCATGTAAACAACTTGTTGCTTCATCATTGGCTAGATTGAAGTTGGAAACAACTTGTAGCCTCATTCCAGACTCGTTTGAAGTTGAAAACAACTTGTAGCTTTATTTTCGGTTGTTTAAAATTAGAATCAACTTGAAGTTTCACTCTTGACTCGTTTAAGCATGTAAACAACTTGTTGCTTCATTTTCGGCTAGATTGAAGTTGGAAACAACTTGTAGCTTCATTCCAGACTCGTTTGAAGTTGAAAACAACTTGTAGCTTCATTTTCGGTTGTTTAAAATTAGATGAACTTGTAGTTTCATTCTTGACTAGTTTGAGCCCGGAAACGACTTGCTGCTTCATTATTGGCTAGTTTGAAGTTGGAAACAACTTGTAGCTTCATTCCAGACTCGTTTGAAGTTGAAAACAACTTGTAGCTTCATTTTCGGTTGTTTAAATTAAAATCATCTTGTAGTTTCATTCTTGACTCGTTTGAGCCTGGAAACAACTTGTTGCTTCATTATTGACTTGATTAAAGTTGGAAACAACTTGTAGCTTCATTCCAGACTTGTTTGAAGTTGAAAACAACTTGTAGCTTCATTTTCGGTTGTTTAAAATTAGAATCAACGTTTAGTTTCATTCTTGACTCGTTTAAGCATGTAAACAACTTGTTGCTTCATTATTGGCTAGATTGAAGTTGGAAACAACTTGTAGCTTCATTCCAGATTCGTTTGAAGTTGAAAACAACCTGTAGCTTCATTTTCGGTTGTTTAAAATTAGAATCAACTCGTAGTTTCATTCTTGACTCGTTTGAGCACGGAAACAACTTGTTGCTTCATTAGTAGCTAGATTGAAGTCGGAAACAACTTGTAGCTTCATTACAGACTCGTTTGAAGTTGAAAACAACATATAGCTTCATTTTCGGTTGTTTAAAATTAGAATGAACTCGTAGTTTCATTCTTGACTCGTTTGAGCCCGTAAACACTTGCTGCTTCATTATTGGCAAGATTGAAGTTGAAACAACTTGTAGCTTCATTCCAGACTCGTTTGAAGTTGAAAACAACTTGTAGCTTCATTTTCGGTTGTTAAATTAAATGCAACTTGTAGTTTATTCTTGACTCGTTTGAGCCCGAAACAACTTGTTGCTTTATTATTGGCTAGATTGAAGTTGGAAACAACTTGTAGCTTCATTCATGACTCGTTTGAAGTTGAAAACAACTTGTAGCTTCATTTTCGGTTGTTTAAAATTACAATCAACTTGTTAGTTTCATTCTTGACTCGTTTGAGATCGGAACAACTTGTTGCTTCATTATTGGCTAGATTGAAGTTGGAAACAACTTGTAGCTTCATTCCAGACTCGTTTGAAGTTGAAAACAACTTGTAGCTTCATTTTCGTTGTTTAAATTAGAATCAACTTGTAGTTTCATTCTTGACTCGTTGAGCCCGGAAACAACTTGTTGCTTCATTATTGGCTAGATTGAAGTTGGAAACAACTTGTAGCTTCATTCCAGACTCGTTTGAAGTTGAAAACAACTTGTAGCTTCATTTCGGTTGTTTAAAATTAGAATCAACTTGTATTTATTCTTGACTCGTTTGAGCCTGGAAACAACTTGTTGCTTCATTATTGGCTAGATTGAAGTTGGAACAACTGTAGCTTCATTCCAGACTCGTTTGAAGTTGAAAACAACTTGTAGCTTCATTTTCAGGTGTTAAAATTAAATATTCACTTTAGCTTTCATTCTTGACTCGTTGAGCCTAGAACGAACTTGTTGCTTCATTATTGGCTAGATTGAAGTTGGAAACAACTTGTAGCTTCATTCCAGACTCGTTTGAAGTTGAAAAACAACTTGTAGCTTCATTTTCGGTGTTTAAAATTAGAATCAACTTGTAGTTTCATTCTTGACTCGTTGAGCATGGAAACAACTTGTTGCTTCATTATTGGCTAGATTGAAGTTGGAAACAACTTGTAGCTTCATTCCAGACTCGTTTGAAGTTGAAAACAACTTGTAGCTTCATTTTCGGTTGTTTAAATTAGAATCAACTTGAAGTTTCATCTCTTGACTCGTTTAAGCCTGTAAACAACTTGTTGCTTCATTATTGGCTAGATTGAAGTTGGAAACAACTTGTAGCTTCATTCCAGACTCGTTTGAAGTTGAAAACAACTTGTAGCTTCATTTTCGGTTGTTTAAAATTAGAATCAACTTGTAGTTTCATTCTTGACTCGTTTGAGCCCGGAAACAACTTTTCGCTTCATTATTGGCTAGATTGAAGTTGGAAACAACTTGTAGCTTCATTCCAGACTCGTTTGAAGTTGAAAACAACTTGTAGCTTCATTTTCGGTTGTTTAAATTAAAATCAACTTGTAGTTTCATTCTTGACTCGTTTGAGCCTGGAAACAACTTGTTGCTTCATTATTGGCTAGATTGAAGTTGGAACAACTTGTAGCTTCATTCCAGACTTGTTTGAAGTTGAAAACAACTTGTAGCTTCATTTTCGGTTGTTTAAAATTAGAATCAACGTTGTAGTTTCATTCTTGACTCGTTTAAGCAGGTAAACAACTTGTTGCTTCATTATTGGCTAGATTGAAGTTGGAAACAACTTGTAGCTTCATTCCATACTCGTTTGAAGTTGAAAACAACCTGTAGCTTCATTTTCGGTTGTTTAAAATTAAGAATCAACTTGTAGTTTCATTCTTGACTCGTTTAAGCCAGGAAACAACTTGTTGCTTCATTATTGGCTAGATGAAGTTGGGAACAACTTGTAGCTTCATTCCAGACTCGTTTGAAGTTGAAAACAACTTGTAGCTTCATTTTCGGTTGTTTTAAAATTAGAATCACTTGAAGTTTCATTCTTGACTCGTTTAAGCCGGAAACAACTTGTTGCTTCATTATTGGCTAGATTGAAGTTGGAAACAACTTGTAGCTTCATTCCAGACTCGTTTGAAGTTGAAAACAACTTGTAGCTTCATTTTCGGTTGGTTTAAAATTAGAATCAACTTGTAGTTTCATTCTTGACTCGTTTAGAGCCCGGAAACAACTTGTTGCTTCATTATTGGCTAGATTGAAGTTGGAAACAACTTGTAGCTTCATTCCAGACTCGTTTGAAGTTGAAAACAACTTGTAGCTTCATTTTCGGTTGTTTAAAATTAGAATCACTTGTAGTTTCATTCTTGACTCGTTTAAGCATGTAAACAACTTGTTGCTCATTATTGGCTAGATTGAAGTTGGAAACAACTTGTCGCTTCATTCCAGACTCGTTTGAAGTTGAAAACAACTTTAGCTTCATTTTCGGTGTTTAATTAAAATCATCTTGTAGTTCATTCTTGACTCGTTGAGCTCGGAACACTTGTTGCTTCATTATTGGCTTGATTGAAGTTGGAAACAACTTGTAGCTTCATTCCATACTCGTTTGAAGTTGACAACAACTTGTAGCTTCATTTTCGTTGTTTAAAATTAGAATCAACTTTTAGTTTCATTCTGACTCGTTTAAGTATGTAAACAACTGTTGCTTCATTATTGCTAGATTGAAGTTGGAAACAACTTGTAGCTTCATTCCAGACTCGTTTGAAGTTGAAAACAACTGTAGCTTCATTTTCGGTTGTTTAAAATTAGATGAACTTGTAGTTTCATTCTTGACTCGTTTGAGCCCGGAAACAACTTGTTGCTTCATTATTGGCTAGATTGAAGTTGGAAACAACTTGTAGCTTCATTCCAGACTCGTTTGAAGTTGAAAACAACTTGTAGCTTCATTTTCGGTTGTTTAAATTAGAATCAACTTGTAGTTTCATTCTTGACTCGTTTGAGCCCGGAAACAACTTGTTGCTTCATTATTGGCTAGATTGAAGTTGGAAACAACTTGTAGCTTCATTCCAGACTCGTTTGAAGTTGAAAACAACTTGTAGCTTCATTTTCGGTTGTTTAAAATTAGAATCAACTTGTAGTTTCATTCTTGACTCGTTTGAGCCCGGAAACAACTTGTTGCTTCATTATTGGCTAGATTGAAGTTGGAAACAACTTGTAGCTTCATTCCAGACTCGTTTGAAGTTGAAAACAACTTGTAGCTTCATTTTCGGTTGTTTAAAATTAGAATCAACTTGTAGTTTCATTCTTGACTCGTTTGAGCATGTAAACAACTTGTTGCTTCATTATTGGCTAGATTGAAGTTGGAAACAACTTGTAGCTTCATTCCAGACTCGTTTGAAGTTGAAAACAACTTGTAGCTTCATTTTCGGTTGTTTAAAATTAGAATCAACTTGTAGTTCATTCTTGACTCGTTTAAGCAGTAAACAACTTGTTGCTTCATTATTGGCTAGATTGAAGTTGGAAACAACTTGTAGCTTCATTCCAGACTCGTTTGAAGTTGAAAACAACTTGTAGCTTCATTTTCGGTTGTTTAAATTAGAATCAACTTGTAGTTTCATTCTTGACTCGTTTGAGCCCGGAAACAACTTGTTGCTTCATTATTGCTAGATTGAAGTTGGAAACAACTTGTAGCTTCATTCCAGACTCGTTTGAAGTTGAAAACAACTTGTAGCTTCATTTTCGGTTGTTTAAAATTAGAATCAACTTGTAGTTTCATTCTTGACTCGTTTAAGCATGTAAACAACTTGTTGCTTCATTATTGGCTAGATTGAAGTTGGAAACAACTTGTAGCTTCATTCCAGACTCGTTTGAAGTTGAAAACAACTTGTAGCTTCATTTTCGGTTGTTTAAAATAAAATCAACTTGTAGTTTCATTCTTGACTCGTTTGAGCCCGGAAACAACTTGTTGCTTCATTATTGGCTAGATTGAAGTTGGAAACAACTTGTAGCTTCATTCCAGACTCGTTTGAAGTTGAAAACAACTTGTAGCTTCATTTTCGGTTGTTTAAAAAATTAGAATCAACTTGTAGTTTCATTCTTGACTCGTTTAAGCCCGGAAACAACTTGTTGCTTCATTATTGGCTAGATTGAAGTTGGAAACAACTTGTAGCTTCATTCCAGACTCGTTTGAAGTTGAAAACAACTTGTAGCTTCATTTTCGGTTGTTTAAAATTAGAATCAACTTGTAGTTTCATTCTTGACTCGTTTGAGCCATGAAACAACTTGTTGCTTCATTATTGGCTAGATTGAAGTTGGAAACAACTTGTAGCTTCATTCCAGACTCGTTTGAAGTTGAAAACAACTTTGTAGCTTCATTTTGGTTGTTTAAAATTAGAATCAACTTGTAGTTTCATTCTTGACTCGTTGAAGCATGTAAACAACTTGTTGCTTCATTATTGGCTAGATTGAAGTTTGGAACAACTTGTAGCTTCATTCCAGACTCGTTTGAAGTTGAAAACAACTTGTAGCTTCATTTTCGGTTGTTTAAAATTAGATCAACTTGTAGTTTCATTCTTGACTCGTTTGAGCATGGAAACAACTTGTTGCTTCATTATTGGCTAGATTGAAGTTGGAAACAACTTGTAGCTTCATTCCAGACTCGTTTGAAGTTGAAAACAACTTGTAGCTTTAATTTTCGGTTGTTTAAAATTAGAATCAACTTGTAGTTTCATTCTTGACTCGTTTGAGCCCTGAAACAACTTGTTGCTTCATTATTGGCTAGATTGAAGTTGGAAACAACATGTAGCTTCATTCTAGACTCGTTTGAAGTTGAAAACAACTTGTAGCTTCATTTTCGATTGTTAAAATTAGAATCAACTTGTAGTTTCATTCTTGACCTCGTTAAGCATGTAAACAACTTGTTGCTTGATTATGGGCTAGATTGAAGTTGGAAACAACTTGTAGCTTCATTCCAGACTCGTTTGAAGTTGAAAACAACTTGTAGCTTCATCTTCGGTTGTTTAAAATTATATCAACTTGTAGTTTCATTCTTGACTCGTTTGAGCCGGGAAACAACTTGTTGCTTCATATTGGCTAGATTGAAGTTGGAAACAAATTGTAGCTTCATTCCAGACTCGTTTGAAGTTGAAAACAACTTGTAGCTTCATTTTAGGTTGTTTAAATTAAAATCACCTTGTAGTTTCATTCTTGACTCGTTTGAGCCCGGAAACAACTTGTTGTTTCATTATTGGCTGATTTGAAGTTGGAAACAACTTGTAGCTTCATTCTAGACACGTTTGAAGTTGAAAACAACTTGTAGCTTCATTTTCGGTTGTTTAAAATTAGAATAAACTTTTAGTTTCATTCTTGACTTGTTTTAAGCATGTAAACACTTGTTGCTTCATTATTGCTAGATTGAAGTTGGAAACAACTTGTAGCTTCATTCCAGACACTGTTGAAGTTGAAAACACTTGTAGCTTCATTTTCGGTTGTTTAAATTAAAATCACTTGTAGTTTCATTCGTGACCTCGTTGGAGCCCGGAAACAACTTGTTGCTTCATTATGCTTGATTGAATTTGGAACAACTTGTAGCTTCATTCCAGACTAGTTTGAAGTTGAAAACAACTTGTAGCTTCATTTCAGTTGTTTAAAATTAGAGAATCAACTTTTAGTTTCATTCTTGACTCGTTTTAAGAATGTAAACAACTTGTTGCTTCATTATTGGCTAGATTGAAGTTGGAAACAACTTGTAGCTTCATTCCAGACTCGTTTGAAGTTTGAAAAAAACTTGTAGCTTCATTTTCGATTGTTTAAAATTAGAATCAACTTGTAGTTTTTTCTTGACTCGCTTGAGCCTGGAAACAACTTTGTTGCTTCATTATTGGCTAGTTTTGAAGTTGGAAACTACTTGTAGCTTTCATTCCAGACTCGTTGAAGTTGAAAACAACTTGTAGCTTCATTTTCGGTTGTTTAAACTAAAATCAACTTGTAGTTTCATTCTTGACTCGTTTGAGCACGGAAACAACTTGTTGCTTCATTATTGGCTAGATTGAAGTTGGAAACAACTTGTAGCTTCCTTCCAGACTCGTTTGAAGTTGAAAACAACTTGTAGCTTCATTTTCGGTTGTTTAAAATTAGAATCAACTTGTAGTTTCATTCTTGACTCATTTCAGCCCGGAAACAACTTGTTGCTTCATTATGGGCTAGATTGAAGTTGGAAACAACTTGTTGCTTCATTATTGGCTAGTTTGAAGTTGGAAACTACTTGTAGCTTCATTCCAGACTCGTTTGAAGTTGAAAACAACTTGTAGCTTCATTTTCGGTTGTTTAAACTAAAATCAACTTGTAGTTTCATTCTTGACTCGTTTGAGCACGGAAACAACTTGTTGCTTCATTATTGGCTAAGATTGAAGTTGGAAACAACTTGTAGCTTCATTCCAGACTCGTTTGAAGTTGAAAACAACTTGTAGCTTCATTTTAGGTTGTTTTAAATTAAATGAACTTGTAGTTCATTCTTGACTCGTCTAAGCCATGTAAACAACTTGTTGCTTCATTATTGGCTAGATTGAAGTTGGAAACAACTTGTCGCTTCATTCCAGACTCGTTTGAAGTTGAAAACAACTTGTAGCTTCATTTTCGGTTGTTTAAATTAAAATCATCTTGTAGTTTCATTCTTGACTCGTTTGAGCACGGAAACAACTTGTTGCTTCATTATTGGCTAGATTGAAGTTGGAAACAACTTGTAGCTTCATTCCAGACTCGTTTGAAGTTGAAAAAAACTTGTAGCTTCATTTTCGATTGTTTAAAATTAGAATCAACTTGTAGTTTTATTCTTGACTCGCTTGAGCCTGGAAACCACTTGTTGCTTCATTATTGGCTAGTTTGAAGTTGGAAACTACTTGTAGCTTCATTCCAGACTCGTTTGAAGTTGAAAAAACTGTAGCTTCATTTTCGATTGTTTAAAATTAGAATCAACTTGTAGTTTTATTCTTGACTCGCTTGAGCCTGGAAACACTTGTTGCTTCATTATTGGCTAGATTGAAGTTGGAAACAACTTGTAGCTTCATTCCAGACTCGTTGAAGTTGAAAACAACTTGTAGCTTCATTTTTGGTTGTTTAAAATTAGAATCAACTTGAAGTTTCATTCTTGACTCGTTTAAGCATGTAAACAACTTGTTGCTTCATTATTGGCTAGATTGAAGTTGGAAACAACTTGTCGCTTCATTCCAGACTCGTTTGAAGTTGAAAACAACTTGTAGCTTCATTTTCGGTTGTTAAAATTAGAATCAAGTTGGAGTTTCATCTTGACTCGTTTAAGCATGTAAACAACTTGTTGCTTCATTATTCGCTAGATTGAAGTTGGAAACAACTTGTAGCTTCATTCCAGACTCGTTTGAAGTTGAAAACAACTTGTAGCTTCATTTCGGTTGTTTAAAATTGAATCAACTTGTAGTTTCATTCTTGACTCGTCTAGCATGTAAACACTTGTTGCTTCATTATTGGCTAGATTGAAGTTGGAAACAACTTGTCGCTTCATTCCAGACTCGTTGAAGTTGAAAACAACTTGTAGCTTCATTTTCGGTGTGTTTAAATTAAAATCATCTTGTAGTTTCATTCTTGACTCGTTTGAGCTCGGAAACACTTTGTTGCTTCATTATTGGCTTGATTGAAGTTGAAACAACTTGTAGCTTCATTCCAGACTCGTTTTGAAGTTGAAAACAACTTGTAGCTTCATTTTCGGTTGTTTAAAAATTAGAATCAACTTTAGTTTCATTCTTGACTCGTTTGAGATGTAAACAACTTGTTGCTTCATTATTGGCTAGATTGAAGTTGGAAACAACTTGTAGCTTCATTCCAGACTCGTTTGAAGTTGAAAACAACTTGTAGCTTCATTTTTTGGTTGTTAAAATTAGAATCAACTTGTAGTTTCATTCTTGACTCGTTTGAGCCCGGAAACAACTTGTTGCTTCATTATTGGCTAGATTGAAGTTGGAAACAACTTGTAGCTTCATTCCAGACTCGTTTGAAGTTGAAAACAACTTGTAGCTTCATTTTCGGTTGTTTAAAATTAGAATCAACTTGTAGTTTCATTCTTGACTCGTTTGAGCCGGAAAACAACTTGTTGCTTCATTATTGGCTAGATTGAAGTTGGAAACAACTGTAGCTTCATTCCAGACTCGTTTGAAGTTGAAAACAACTTGTAGCTTCATTTTCGGTTGTTTAAATTAGAATCAACTTGTAGTTTCATTCTTGACTCGTTTGAGCTGGAAACAACTTGTTGCTTCATTATTGGCTAGATTGAAGTTGGAAACAACTTGTAGCTTCATTCCAGACTCGTTTGAAGTTGAAAACAACTTGTAGCTTCATTTTCGGTGTTTAAAATTAATCAACTTGTAGTTTCATTCTTGACTCGTTTGAGCCGGAAACAACTTGTTGCTTCATTATTGGCTAGATTGAAGTTGGAAACAACTTGTAGCTTCATTCCAGACTCGTTTGAAGTTGAAAACAACTTGTAGCTTCATTTTCGGTTGTTTAAAATTAGAATCAACTTGTAGTTTCATTCTTGACTCGTTTAAGCCTGTAACAACTTGTTGCTTTATTTTGGCTAGATGAAGTTGGAAACAACTTGTAGCTTCATTCCAGACTCGTTTGAAGTTGAAAACAACTTGTAGCTTCATTTTCGGTTGTTTAAAATTAGAATCAACTTGTAGTTTCATTCTTGACTCGTTTGAGCCTGGAAACAACTTGTTGCTTCATTATTGGCTAGATTGAAGTTGGAAACAACTTGTAGCTTCATTCCAAGACTCGTTTGAAGTTGAAAACAACTTGTAGCTTCATTTTCGGTTGTTTAAAATTAGAATCAACTTGTAGTTCATTCTTGACTCGTTTGAGCCTGGAAACAAATTGTTGCTTTCATATTGGCTTGATTGAATTTGGAAACAACTTGTAGCTTCATTCAGACTAGTTTGAAGTTGAAAACAACTTGTAGCTTCATTTTCGGTTGTTTAAAATTAGAATCAACTTGTAGTTTCATTCTTGACTCGTTTGAGCCCGAAACAACTTTTGCTTCATTATTGGCTAGATTGAAGTTGGAAACAACTTGTAGCTTCATTCCAGACTCGTTTGAAGTTGAAAACAACTGTGTAGCTTCATTTTCGGTTGTTTAAAATAGAATCAACTTGTAGTTTTCATTCTTGACTCGTTTGAGCCCGGAAACAACTTGTTGCTTCATTATTGGCTATTTGAAGTTGGAAACAACTTGTAGCTTCATTCCAGACTCGTTTGAAGTTGAAAACACTTGTAGCTTCATTTTCGGTTGTTTAAAATAAATCAACTTGTAGTTTCATTCTTGACTCGTTTGAGCACGAAACAACTTGTTGCTTCATTATTGGCTAGATTGAAGTTGGAAACAACTTGTAGCTTCATTCCAGACTCGTTTGAAGTTGAAAACAACTTGTAGCTTCATTTTCGGTTGTTTAAAATTAGAATCAACTTGTAGTTTCATTCTTGACTCGTTTGAGCCCGGAAACAACTTGTTGCTTCATTATTGGCTAGATTGAAGTTGGAAACAACTTGTAGCTTCATTCCAGACTCGTTTGAAGTTGAAAACAACTTGTAGCTTCATTTTCGTGTTGTTTAAAATAAAATCAACTTGTAGTTTCATTCTTGACTCGTTTGAGCACGGAAACAACTTGTTGCTTCATTATTGGCTAGATTGAAGTTGGAAACAACTTGTAGCTTCATTCCAGACTCGTTTGAAGTTGAAAACAACTTGTAGCTTCATTTTCGGTTGTTTAAAATTAGAATCAACTTGTAGTTTCATTCTTGGCTCGTTTGAGCCCGGAAACAACTTGTTGCTTCATTATTGGCTATATTGAAGTTGGAAACAACTTGTAGCTTCATTTTCGGTGGTTTAAAATTAGAATCAACTTTTAGTTTCATTCTTGACTTGTTTAAGCATGTAAACAACTTGTTGCTTCATTATTGGCTAGATTGAAGTTGGAAACAACTTGTAGCTTCATTCCAGACTCGTTTGAAGTTGAAAACAACTTGTAGCTTCATTTTCGGTTGTTTAAAATTAGAATCAACTTGTAGTTTCATTCTTGACTCGTTTGAGCCCGGAAACAACTTGTTGCTTCATTATTGGCTAGATTGAAGTTGGAAACAACTTGTAGCTTCATTCCAGACTCGTTTGAAGTTGAAAACAACTTGTAGCTTCATTTTCGGTTGTTTAAAATTAGAATCAACTTGTAGTTTCATTCTTGACTCGTTGGAGCAGGAAAACACTTGTTGCTTCATTATTGGCTAGATTGAAGTTGGAAACAACTTGTAGCTTCATTCCAGACTCGTTTGAAGTTGAAAACAACTTGTAGCTTCATTTTCGGTTGTTTAAAATTAGAATCAACTTGTAGTTTCATTCTTGACTCGTTTGAGCCCGGAAACAACTTGTTGCTTCATTATTGGCTAGATTGAAGTTGGAAACAACTTGTAGCTTCATTCCAGACTCGTTTGAAGTTGAAAACAACTTGTAGCTTCATTTTCGGTTGTTTAAATTAAAATCAACTTGTAGTTTCATTCTTGACTCGTTTGAGCCCGGAAACAACTTGTTGCTTCATTATTGGCTAGATTGAAGTTGGAAACAACTTGTAGCTTCATTCCAGACTCGTTTGAAGTTGAAAACAACTTGTAGCTTCATTTTCGGTTGTTTAAAATTAGAATCAACTTGTAGTTTCATTCTTGACTCGTTTGAAGCCCGGAAACAACTTGTTGCTTCATTATTGGCTAGATTGAAGTTGGAAACAACTTGTAGCTTCATCCAGACTCGTTTGAAGTTGAAACAACTTGTAGCTTCATTTTCGGTTGTTAAATAAAATCAACTTGTAGTTTCATTCTTGACTCGTTTGAGCCCGAAACAACTTGTTGCTTCATTATTGGGCTAGATTGAAGTTGGAAACAACTTGTAGCTTCATTCCAGACTCGTTTGAAGTTGAAAACAACTTGTAGCTTCATTTTCGGTTGTTTAAATTAGAATCAACTTGTAGTTTCATTCTTGACTCGTTTGAGCCCGGAAACAACTTGTTGCTTCATTATTGGCTAGATTGAAGTTGGAAACAACTTGTAGCTTCATTTTTGGGTGTAGTCCGTTTAAATTAGAATCAACTTGTAGTTTTTTCATTCTTGACTCGTTTAAGCCTGGAAACAACTGTTGCTTCATTATTGGCTAGATTGAAGTTGGAAACAACTTGTAGCTTCATTCCAGACTCGTTTGAAGTTGAAAACAACTTGTAGCTTCATTTTCGGTTGTTTAAAATTAGAATCAACTTGTAGTTTCATTCTTGACTCGTTTGAGCCTGTAAACAACTTGTTCTTCATTATTGGCTAGATTGAAGTTGGAAACAACTTGTAGCTTCATTCCAGACTCGTTTGAAGTTGAAAACAACTTGTAGCTTCATTTTCGGTTGTTTAAAATTAGAATCAACTTTAGTTTCATTCTTGACTCGTTTGAGCCCGGAAACAACTTGTTGCTTCATTATTGGCTAGATTGAAGTTGGAAACAACTTGTAGCTTCATTCCAGACTCGTTTGAAGTTGAAAAAAACTTGTAGCTTCATTTCGGTTTTTTTGTTTAAAATTAGAATCAACTTGTAGTTTCATTCTTGACTCGTTTGAGCCCGGAAACAACTTGTTGCTGTCATTATTGGCTAGATTGAAGTTGGAAACAACTGTAGCTCATTCCAGACTCGTTTGAAGTTGAAAACAACTTGTAGCTTCATTTTCGGTTGTTTAAAAAAAATCAACTTGTAGTTTCATTCTTGACTCGTTTGAGCATGGAAACAACTTGTTGCTTCATTATTTGGCTAGATTGAAGTTG
>NC_030387.2:17846926-17937475 GCF_001625215.2 Daucus carota subsp. sativus | reverse complement strand
TTAAAATTAGAATCAACTTGTAGTTTCATTCTTGACTCGTTTGAGCCTGTAACTTGTAGCTTGTTTCTTAGACTCGTGGGAAGTGGAAACAAATTGTAGCTTCATTTTTGGTTGTTTAAAAATTAGAATCAAATTGTAGTTTCCTTTGACTCGTTAGCCTGTAAAAACTTGTTGGCTTCACTTATTGGCTGATTGAAGTTGGAAACGACTTGTAGCTTGATTGCCAGACTCGTTTGAAGTTGAAAACAACTTGTAGCTTCATTTTCAGTTGTTTAAATTAGAATCAACTTGTAGTTCATTCTTGACTCGTTTGAGCCTGTAAACAACTTGTTGCTTCATTATTGGCTAGATTGAAGTTGGAAACAACTTGTAGCTTCATTCTAGACTCGTTCGAAGTGGAAAACAATTTGTATCTTCATTTTCAGTTGTTTAAAATTAGAATCAACTTCTAGTTTCATTCTTGAATCGTTTGAGCCCGAAACAACTTGTTGCTTCATTATTGGCTGGATTGATGTTGGAAACAACATGTAGCTTCATTCCAGACTCGTTGAAGTTGAAAACAACTTGTAGCTTCATTTTCAGTTGTTAAAATTAGAATCAACTTGTAGTTTCATTCTTGACTCGTTTGAGCCTGTAAACAACTTGTTGCTTCATTACTGGCTGTATCGAAGTTGGAAACAACTTGTAGCTTCATTCTAGACTCGTTTGAAGTGGAAAACAATTGTAGTTTCATTCTTGACTCGTTTGAGCCTGGAAACAACTTGTTGCTTCATTATTGGCTGGATTGAAGTTGGAAACGACTTGTAACTTCATTCCAGACTCGTTTGAAGTTGAACACAACTTGTAGCTTCATTTTCGGTTGTTTAAAATTAGAATCAACTTGTAGTTTCATTTTTGACTCGTTTGAGCCTGTAAACAACTTGTTGCTTCATTATTGGTTAGATTGAAGTTGGAAACAACTTGTAGCTTCATTCTAGACTCGTTTGAAGTGGAAAACAATTTGTAACTTCATTTTCGGTTGTTTAAATTAGAGTCAACTTGTAGTTTCATTTTTGAATCGTTTGAGCCCGGAATCAACTTTTTGCTTCATTATTGGCTGGATTGAAGTTGGAAACAACATTTAGCTTCATTGCAAACTCGTTTGAAGTTGAAAACAACTTTTAGCTTCATTTTCAGTTGTTTAAAATTAGAATCAACTTGTAGTTTCATTCTTGACTCGTTTGAGCCTGTAACAACTTGTTGCTTCATTATTGGCTAGATTGAAGTTGTAAACAACTTGTAGCTTCATTCTAGACTCGTGGAAGTGGAAAACAAATTGTAGCTTCATTTTTGGTTGTAAAGTTTAAAATTAGAATCAACTTGTAGTTTCATTCTTGACTCGTTTGAGCCCGGAAACAACTTGTTGCTTCATTATTGGCTGGATTGAAGTTGGAAACGACTTGTAGCTTGATTGCAGACTCGTTTGAAGTTGAAAACAACTTGTAGCTTCGTTTTCAGTTGTTTAAAATTAGAATCAACTTGTAGTTTCATTCTTGACTCGTTTGAGCCTGTAAATAACTTGTTGCTTCATTATTGGCTAGATTGAAGTTGGAAACAACTTGTAGCTTCATTCTAGACTCGTTCGAAGTGGAAAACAATTTGTATCTTCATTTTCAGTTGTTTAAAATTAGAATCAACTTCTAGTTTCATTCTTGAATCGTTTGAGCCCGGAAACAACTTGTTGCTTCATTATTGGCTGGATTGAAGTTGGAAACAACATGTAGCTTCATTCCAGACTCGTTTGAAGTTGAAAACAACTTGTAGCTTCATTTTCAGTTGTTTAAAATTAGAATCAACTTGTAGTTTCATTCTTGACTCGTTTGAGCCTGTAAACAACTTGTTGCTTCATTACTGGCTGGATCGAAGTTGGAAACAACTTGTAGCTTCATTCTAGACTCGTTTGAAGTGGAAAACAATTTGTAGTTTCATTCTTGACTCGTTTGAGCCCGGAAACAACTTGTTGCTTCATTATTGGCTGGATTGAAGTTGGAAACGACTTGTAACTTCATTCCAGACTCGTTTGAAGTTGAACACAACTTGTAGCTTCATTTTCGGTTGTTTAAAATTAGAATCAACTTGTAGTTTCATTTTTGACTCGTTTGAGCCTGTAAACAACTTGTTGCTTCATTATTGGTTAGATTGAAGTTGGAAACAACTTGTAGCTTCATTCTAGACTCGTTTGAAGTGGAAAACAATTTGTAACTTCATTTTCGGTTGTTTAAAATTAGAGTCAACTTGTAGTTTCATATTTGAATCGTTTGAGCCCGGAAACAACTTTTTGCTTCATTATTGGCTGGATTGAAGTTGGAAACAACATTTAGCTTCATTGCAAGCTCGTTTGAAGTTGAAAACAACTTTTAGCTTCATTTTCAGTTGTTTAAAATTAGAATCAACTTGTAGTTTCATTCTTGAGTCGTTTGAGCCTGTAAACAACTTGTTGCTTCATTATTGGCTAGATTGAAGTTGTAAACAACTTGTAGCTTCGTTCTAGACTCGTGGGAAGTGGAAAACAAATTGTAGCTTCATTTTTGGTTGTTTAAAATTAGAATCAACTTGTAGTTTCATTCTTGACTCGTTTGAGCCCGGAAACAACTTGTTGCTTCATTATTGGCTGGATTGAAGTTGGAAACGACTTGTAGCTTGATTGCAGACTCGTTTGAAGTTGAAAACAACTTGTAGCTTCATTTTCAGTTGTTTAAAATTAGAATCAACTTGTAGTTTCATTCTTGACTCGTTTGAGCCTGTAAACAACTTGTTGCTTCATTATTGGCTAGATTGAAGTTGGAAACAACTTGTAGCTTCATTCTAGACTCGTTCGAAGTGGAAAACTATTTGTATATTCATTTTCAGTTGTTTAAAATTAGAATCAACTTCTAGTTTCATTCTTGAATCGTTTGAGCCCGGAAACAACTTGTTGCTTCATTATTGGCTGGATTGATGTTGGAAACAACATGTAGCTTCATTCCAGACTCGTTTGAAGTTGAAAACAACTTGTAGCTTCATTTTCAGTTGTTTAAAATTAGAATCAACTTGTAGTTTCATTCTTGACTCGTTTGAGCCTGTAAACAACTTGTTGCTTCATTACTGGCTGTATCGAAGTTGGAAACAACTTGTAGCTTCATTCTAGACTCGTTTGAAGTGGAAAACAATTTGTAGTTTCATTCTTGACTCGTTTGAGCCTGGAAACAACTTGTTGCTTCATTATTGGCTGGATTGAAGTTGGAAACGACTTGTAACTTCATTCCAGACTCGTTTGAAGTTGAACACAACTTGTAGCTTCATTTTCGGTTGTTTAAAATTAGAATCAACTTGTAGTTTCATTTTTGACTCGTTTGAGCCTGTAAACAACTTGTTGCTTCATTATTGGTTAGATTGAAGTTGGAAACAACTTGTAGCTTCATTCTAGACTCGTTTGAAGTGGAAAACAATTTGTAACTTCATTTTCGGTTGTTTAAAATTAGAGTCAACTTGTAGTTTCATTTTTGAATCGTTTGAGCCCGGAAACAACTTTTTGCTTCATTATTGGCTGGATTGAAGTTGGAAACAACATTTAGCTTCATTGCAAACTCGTTTGAAGTTGAAAACAACTTTTAGCTTCATTTTCAGTTGTTTAAAATTAGAATCAACTTGTAGTTTCATTCTTGACTCGTTTGAGCCTGTAAACAACTTGTTGCTTCATTATTGGCTAGATTGAAGTTGTAAACAACTTGTAGCTTCATTCTAGACTCGTGGGAAGTGGAAAACAAATTGTAGCTTCATTTTTGGTTGTAAGTTAAAATTAGAATCAACTTGTAGTTTCATTCTTGAGTCGTTTGAGCCCGGAAACAACTTGTTGCTTCATTATTGGCTGGATTGAAGTTGGAAACGACTTGTAGCTTGATTGCAGACTCGTTTGAAGTTCAAAAAACAACTTGTAGCTTCGTTTTCAGTTGTTTAAAATTAGAATCAACTTGTAGTTTCATTCTTGACTCGTTTGAGCCTGTAAATAACTTGTTGCTTCATTATTGGCTAGATTGAAGTTGGAAACAACTTGTAGCTTCATTCTAGACTCGTTCGAAGTGGAAAACAATTTGTATCTTCATTTTCAGTTGTTTAAAATTAGAATCAACTTCTAGTTTCATTCTTGAATCGTTTGAGCCCGGAAACAACTTGTTGCTTCATTATTGGCTGGATTGAAGTTGGAAACAACATGTAGCTTCATTCCAGACTCGTTTGAAGTTGAAAACAACTTGTAGCTTCATTTTCAGTTGTTTAAAATTAGAATCAACTTGTAGTTTCATTCTTGACTCGTTTGAGCCTGTAAACAACTTGTTGCTTCATTACTGGCTGGATCGAAGTTGGAAACAACTTGTAGCTTCATTCTAGACTCGTTTGAAGTGGAAAACAATTTGTAGTTTCATTCTTGACTCGTTTGAGCCCGGAAACAACTTGTTGCTTCATTATTGGCTGGATTGAAGTTGGAAACGACTTGTAACTTCATTCCAGACTCGTTTGAAGTTGAACACAACTTGTAGCTTCATTTTCAGTTGTTTAAAATTAGAATCAACTTGTAGTTTCATTTTTGACTCGTTTGAGCCTGTAAACAACTTGTTGCTTCATTATTGGTTAGATTGAAGTTGGAAACAACTTGTAGCTTCATTCTAGACTCGTTTGAAGTGGAAAACAATTTGTAACTTCATTTTCGGTTGTTTAAAATTAGAGTCAACTTGTAGTTTCATATTTGAATCGTTTGAGCCCGGAAACAACTTTTTGCTTCATTATTGGCTGGATTGAAGTTGGAAACAACATTTAGCTTCATTGCAAGCTCGTTTGAAGTTGAAAACAACTTTTAGCTTCATTTTCAGTTGTTTAAAATTAGAATCAACTTGTAGTTTCATTCTTGAGTCGTTTGAGCCTGTAAACAACTTGTTGCTTCATTATTGGCTAGATTGAAGTTGTAAACAACTTGTAGCTTCGTTCTAGACTCGTGGGAAGTGGAAAACAAATTGTAGCTTCATTTTTGGTTGTTTAAAATTAGAATCAACTTGTAGTTTCATTCTTGACTCGTTTGAGCCCGGAAACAACTTGTTGCTTCATTATTGGCTGGATTGATGTTGGAAACAACATGTAGCTTCATTCCAGACTCGTTTGAAGTTGAAAACAACTTGTAGCTTCATTTTCAGTTGTTTAAAATTAGAATCAACTTGTAGTTTCATTCTTGAGTCGTTTAAGCCTGTAAACAACTTGTTGCTTCGTTACTGGCTGGATCGAAGTTGGAAACAACTTGTAGCTTCATTCTAGACTCGTTTGAAGTGGAAAACAATTTGTAGTTTCATTCTTGACTCGTTTGAGCCCGGAAACAACTTGTTGCTTCATTATTGGCTGGATTGAAGTTGGAAACGACTTGTAGCTTGATTCCAGACTCGTTTGAAGTTGAAAACAACTTGTAGCTTCATTTTCAGTTGTTTAAAATTAGAATCAACTTGTAGTTTCATTCTTGACTCGTTTGAGCCTGTAAACAACTTGTTGCTTCATTATTGGCTAGATTGAAGTTGGAAACAACTTGTAGCTTCATTCTAGACTCGTTCGAAGTGGAAAACAATTTGTATCTTCATTTTCAGTTGTTTAAAATTAGAATCAACTTATAGTTTCATTCTTGAATCGTTTGAGCCCGGAAACAACTTGTTGCTTCATTATTGGCTGGATTGAAGTTGGAAACAACATGTAGCTTCATTCCAGACTCGTTTGAAGTTGAAAACAACTTGTAGCTTCATTTTCAGTTGTTTAAAATTAGAATCAACTTGTAGTTTCATTCTTGACTCGTTGGAGCCTGTAAACAACTTGTTGCTTCATTACTGGCTGGATCGAAGTTGGAAACAACTTGTAGCTTCATTCTAGACTCGTTTGAAGTGGAAAACAATTTGTAGTTTCATTCTTGACTCGTTTGAGCCCGGAAACAACTTGTTGCTTCATTATTGGCTGGATTGAAGTTGGAAACGACTTGTAACTTCATTCCAGACTCGTTTGAAGTTGAACACAACTTGTAGCTTCATTTTCGGATGTTTAAAATTAGAATCAACTTGTAGTTTCATTTTTGACTCGTTTGTGCCTGTAAACAACTTGTTGCTTCATTATTGGTTAGATTGAAGTTGGAAACAACTTGTAGCTTTCATTCTAGACTCGTTTGAAGTGGAAAACAAATTGTAACTTCATTTTCGGTTGTTTAAAATTAGAGTCAACTTGTAGTTTCAGTTTTGAATTGTTTGAGCCCGGAAACAACTTTTTGCTTCATTATTGGCTGGATTGAAGTTGGAAACAACACTTAGCTTCATTGCAAACTCGTTTGAAGTTGAAAACAACTTTTAGCTTCATTTTCAGTTGTTTAAAATTAGAATCAACTTGTAGTTTCATTCTTGACTCGTTTGAGCCTGTAAACAACTTGTTGCTTCATTATTGGCTAGATTGAAGTTGTAAACAACTTGTAGCTTCATTCTAGACTCGTGGGAAGTGGAAAATAAATTGTAGCTTCATTTTCGGTTGTTTAAAATTAGAATCAACTTGTAGTTTCATTTTTGACTCGTTTGAGCCTGTAAACAACTTGTTGCTTCATTATTGGTTAGATTGAAGTTGGAAACAACTTGTAGCTTTCATTCTAGACTCGTTTGAAGTGGAAAACAATTTGTAACTTCATTTTCGGTTGTTTAAAATTAGAGTCAACTTGTAGTTTCAGTTTTGAATTGTTTGAGCCCGGAAACAACTTTTTGCTTCATTATTGGCTGGATTGAAGTTGGAAACAACATTTAGCTTCATTGCAAACTCGTTTGAAGTTGAAAACAACTTTTAGCTTCATTTTCAGTTGTTTAAAATTAGAATCAACTTGTAGTTTCATTCTTGACTCGTTTGAGCCTGTAAACAACTTGTTGCTTCATTATTGGCTAGATTGAAGTTGTAAACAACTTGTAGCTTCATTCTAGACTCGTGGGAAGTGGAAAACAAATTGTAGCTTCATTTTTGGTTGTTTAAAATTAGAATCAACTTGTAGTTTCATTCTTGACTCGTTTGAGCCCGGAAACAACTTGTTGCTTCATTATTGGCTGGATTGAAGTTGGAAACGACTTGTAGCTTGATTCCAGACTCGTTTGAAGTATAAAACAACTTGTAGCTTCATTTTCAGTTGTTTAAAATTAGAATCAACTTGTAGTTTCATTCTTGACTCGTTTGAGCCTGTAAACAACTTGTTGCTTCATTATTGGCTAGATTGAAGTTGGAAACAACTTGTAGCTTCATTCTAGACTCGTTCGAAGTGGAAAACAATTTGTATCTTCATTTTCAGTTGTTTAAAATTAGAATCAACTTATAGTTTCATTCTTGAATCGTTTGAGCCCGGAAACAACTTGTTGCTTCATTATTGGCTGGATTGAAGTTGGAAACAACATGTAGCTTCATTCCAGACTCGTTTGAAGTTGAAAACAACTTGTAGCTTCATTTTCAGTTGTTTAAAATTAGAATCAACTTGTAATTTCATTCTTGACTCGTTTGAGCCTGTAAACAACTTGTTGCTTCATTACTGGCTGGATCGAAGTTGGAAACAACTTGTAGCTTCATTCTAGACTCGTTTGAAGTGGAAAACAATTTGTAGTTTCATTCTTGACTCGTTTGAGCCCGGAAACAACTTGTTGCTTCATTATTGGCTGGATTGAAGTTGGAAACGACTTGTAACTTCATTCCAGACTCGTTTGAAGTTGAACACAACTTGTAGCTTCATTTTCGGATGTTTAAAATTAGAATCAACTTGTAGTTTCATTTTTGACTCGTTTGTGCCTGTAAACAACTTGTTGCTTCATTATTGGTTAGATTGAAGTTGGAAACAACTTGTAGCTTCATTCTAGACTCGTTTGAAGTGGAAAACAATTTGAAACTTTATTTTCGGTTGTTTAAAATTAGAGTCAACTTGTAGTTTCATATTTGAATCGTTTGAGCCCGGAAACAACTTTTTGCTTCATTATTGGCTGGATTGAAGTTGGAAACAACATTTAGCTTCATTGCAAACTCGTTTGAAGTTGAAAACAACTTTTAGCTTCATTTTCAGTTGTTTAAAATTAGAATCAACTTGTTGTTTCATTCTTGACTCGTTTGAGCCTGTAAACAACTTGTTGCTTCATTATTGGCTAGATTGAAGTTGTAAACAACTTGTAGCTTCGTTCTAGACTCGTGGGAAGTGGAAAACAAATTGTAGCTTCATTTTTGGTTGTTTAAAATTAGAATCAACTTGAAGTTTCATTCTTGACTCGTTTGAGCCCGGAAACAACTTGTTGCTTCATTATTGGCTGGATTGAAGTTGGAAACAACTTGTAGCTTCATTCCAGACTCGTTTGAAGTTGAACACAACTTGTAGCTTCATTTTCGGTTGTTTAAAATTAGAATCAACTTGTAGTTTCATTTTTGACTCGTTTGAGCCTGTAAACAACTTGTTGCTTCATTATTGGCTAGATTGAAGTTGGAAACAACTTGTAGCTTCATTCTAGACTCGTTCGAAGTGGAAAACAATTTGTATCTTCATTTTCAGTTGTTTAAAATTAGAATCAACTTATAGTTTCATTCTTGAATCGTTTGAGCCCGGAAACAACTTGTTGCTTCATTATTGGCTGGATTGAAGTTGGAAACAACATGTAGCTTCATTCCAGACTCGTTTGAAGTTGAAAACAACTTGTAGCTTCATTTTCAGTTGTTTAAAATTAGAATCAACTTGTAATTTCATTCTTGACTCGTTTGAGCCTGTAAACAACTTGTTGCTTCATTACTGGCTGGATCGAAGTTGGAAACAACTTGTAGCTTCATTCTAGACTCGTTTGAAGTGGAAAACAATTTGTAGTTTCATTCTTGACTCGTTTGAGCCCGGAAACAACTTGTTGCTTCATTATTGGCTGGATTGAAGTTGGAAACGACTTGTAACTTCATTCCAGACTCGTTTGAAGTTGAACACAACTTGTAGCTTCATTTTCGGATGTTTAAAATTAGAATCAACTTGTAGTTTCATTTTTGACTCGTTTGTGCCTGTAAACAACTTGTTGCTTCATTATTGGTTAGATAGAAGTTGGAAACAACTTGTAGCTTCATTCTAGACTCGTTTGAAGTGGAAAACAATTTGTAACTTTATTTTCGGTTGTTTAAAATTAGAGTCAACTTGTAGTTTCATATTTGAATCGTTTGAGCCCGGAAACAACTTTTTGCTTCATTATTGGCTGGATTGAAGTTGGAAACAACATTTAGCTTCATTGCAAACTCGTTTGAAGTTGAAAACAACTTTTAGCTTCATTTTCAGTTGTTTAAAATTAGAATCAACTTGTTGTTTCATTCTTGACTCGTTTGAGCCTGTAAACAACTTGTTGCTTCATTATTGGCTAGATTGAAGTTGTAAACAACTTGTAGCTTCGTTCTAGACTCGTGGGAAGTGGAAAACAAATTGTAGCTTCATTTTTGGTTGTTTAAAATTAGAATCAACTTGTAGTTTCATTCTTGACTCGTTTGAGCCCGGAAACAACTTGTTGCTTCATTATTGGCTGGATTGAAGTTGGAAACAACTTGTAGCTTCATTCCAGACTCGTTTGAAGTTGAACACAACTTGTAGCTTCATTTTCGGTTGTTTAAAATTAGAATCAACTTGTAGTTTCATTTTTGACTCGTTTGAGCCTGTAAACAACTTGTTGCTTCATTATTGGTTAGATTGAAATTGGAAACAACTTGTAGCTTCATTCTAGACTCGTTTGAAGTGGAAAACAATTTGTAACTTCATTTTCGGTTGTTTAAAATTAGAGTCAACTTGTAGTTTCAGTTTTGAATCGTTTGAGCCCGGAAACAACTTTTTGCTTCATTATTGGCTGGATTGAAGTTGGAAACAACATTTAGCTTCATTGCAAACTCGTTTGAAGTTGAAAACAACTTTTAGCTTCATTTTCAGTTGTTTAAAATTAGAATCAACTTGTAGTTTCATTCTTGAGTTGTTTGAGCCTGTAAACAACTTGTTGCTTCATTATTGGCTAGATTGAAGTTGTAAACAACTTGTAGCTTCATTCTAGACTCGTGGGAAGTGGAAAACAAATTGTAGCTTCATTTTTGGTTGTTCAAAATTAAAATCAACTTGTAGTTTCATTCTTGACTCGTTTGAGCCAGGAAACAACTTGTTGCTTCATCATTGGCTGGATTGAAGTTGGAAACAACATGTAGCTTGATTCCAGACTCGTTTGAAGTTGAAAACAACTTGTAGCTCCATTTTCAGTTGTTTAAAATTAGAATCAACTTGTAGTTTCATTCTTGACTCGTTTGAGCCTGTAAACAACTTGTTGCTTCATTATTGGCTAGATTGAAGTTGGAAACAACTTGTAGCTTCATTCTAGACTCGTCCGAAGTGGAAAACAATTAGTATCTTCATTTTCAGTTGTTTAAAATTAGAATCAACTTTTAGTTTCATTCTTGAATCGTTTGAGCCCGGAAACAACTTGTTGCTTCATTATTGGCTGGATTGAAGTTGGAAACAACATGTAGCTTCATTCCAGACTCGTTTGAAGTTGAAAACAACTTGTAGCTTCATTTTCAGTTGTTTAAAATTAGAATCAACTTGTAGTTTCATTCTTGACTCGTTTGAGCCTGTAAACAACTTGTTGCTTCATTACTGGCTGGATCGAAGTTGGAAACAACTTGTAGCTTCATTCTAGACTCGTTTGAAGTGGAAAACAATTTGTAGTTTCATTCTTGACTCGTTTGAGCCCGGAAACAAATTGTTGCTTCATTATTGGCTGGATTGAAGTTGGAAACGACTTGTAACTTCATTCCAGACTCGTTTGAAGTTGAACACAACCTGTAGCTTCATTTTCGGATGTTTAAAATTAGAATCAACTTGTAGTTTCATTTTTGACTCGTTTGAGCCTGTAAACAACTTGTTGCTTCATTATTGGTTAGATTGAAGTTGGAAACAACTTGTAGCTTCATTCTAGACTCGTTTGAAGTGGAAAACAATTTGTAACTTCATTTTCGGTTGTTTAAAATTAGAGTCAACTTGTAGTTTCATATTTGAATCGTTTGAGCCCGGAAACAACTTTTTGCTTCATTATTGGTTGGATTGAAGTTGGAAACAACATTTAGCTTCATTGCAAACTCGTTTGAAGTTGAAAATAACTTTTAGCTTCATTTTCAGTTGTTTAAAATTAGAATCAACTTGTTGTTTCATTCTTGACTCGTTTGAGCCTGTAAACAACTTGTTGCTTCATTATTGGCTAGATTGAAGTTGTAAACAACTTGTAGCTTCGTTCTAGACCCGTGGGAAGTGGAAAACAAATTGTAGCTTCATTTTTGGTTGTTTAAAATTAGAATCAACTTGTAGTTTCATTCTTGACTCGTTTGAGCCCGGAAACAACTTGTTGCTTCATTATTGGCTGGATTGAAGTTGGAAACAACTTGTAGCTTCATTCCAGACTCGTTTGAAGTTGAACACAACTTGTAGCTTCATTTTCGGTTGTTTAAAATTAGAATCAACTTGTAGTTTCATTTTTGACTCGTTTGAGCTTGTAAACAACTTGTTGCTTCATTATTGGTTAGATTGAAATTGGAAACAACTTGTAGCTTCATTCTAGACTCGTTTGAAGTGGAAAACAATTTGTAACTTCATTTTCGGTTGTTTAAAATTAGAGTCAACTTGTAGTTTCAGTTTTGAATCGTTTGAGCCCGGAAACAACTTTTTGCTTCATTATTGGATGGATTGAAGTTGGAAACAACATTTAGCTTCATTGCAAACTCGTTTGAAGTTGAAAACAACTTTTAGCTTCATTTTCAGTTGTTTAAAATTAGAATCAACTTGTAGTTTCATTCTTGACTTGTTTGAGCCTGTAAACAACTTGTTGCTTCATTATTGGCTAGATTGAAGTTGTAAACAACTTGTAGCTTCATTCTAGACTCGTGGGAAGTGGAAAACAAATTGTAGCTTCATTTTTGGTTGTTCAAAATTAAAATCAACTTGTAGTTTCATTCTTGACTCGTTTGAGCCAGGAAACAACTTGTTGCTTCATCATTGGCTGGATTGAAGTTGGAAACAACATGTAGCTTGATTCCAGACTCGTTTGAAGTTGAAAACAACTTGTAGCTTCATTTTCAGTTGTTTAAAATTAGAATCAACTTGTAGTTTCATTCTTGACTCGTTTGAGCCTGTAAACAACTTGTTGCTTCATTATTGGCTAGATTGAAGTTGGAAACAACTTGTAGCTTCATTCTAGACTCGTCCGAAGTGGAAAACAATTTGTATCTTCATTTTCAGTTGTTTAAAATTAGAATCAACTTATAGTTTCATTCTTGAATCGTTTGAGCCCGGAAACAACTTGTTGCTTCATTATTGGCTGGATTGAAGTTGGAAACAACATGTAGCTTCATTCCAGACTCGTTTGAAGTTGAAAACAACTTGTAGCTTCATTTTCAGTTGTTTAAAATTAGAATCAACTTGTAGTTTCATTCTTGACTCGTTTGAGCCTGTAAACAACTTGTTGCTTCATTACTGGCTGGATCGAAGTTGGAAACAACTTGTAGCTTCATTCTAGACTCGTTTGAAGTGGAAAACAATTTGTAGTTTCATTCTTGACTCGTTTGAGCCCGGAAACAACTTGTTGCTTCATTATTGGCTGGATTGAAGTTGGAAACGACTTGTAACTTCATTCCAGACTCGTTTGAAGTTGAACACAACCTGTAGCTTCATTTTCGGATGTTTAAAATTAGAATCAACTTGTAGTTTCATTTTTGACTCGTTTGAGCCTGTAAACAACTTGTTGCTTCATTATTGGTTAGATTGAAGTTGGAAACAACTTGTAGCTTCATTCTAGACTCGTTTGAAGTGGAAAACAATTTGTAACTTCATTTTCGGTTGTTTAAAATTAGAGTCAACTTGTAGTTTCATATTTGAATCGTTTGAGCCCGGAAACAACTTTTTGCTTCATTATTGGCTGGATTGAAGTTGGAAACAACATTTAGCTTCATTGCAAACTCGTTTGAAGTTGAAAACAACTTTTAGCTTCATTTTCAATTGTTTAAAATTATAATCAACTTGTAGTTTCATTCTTGACTCGTTTGAGCCTGTAAACAACTTGTTGCTTCATTATTGGCTAGATTGAAGTTGTAAACAACTTGTAGCTTCGTTCTAGACTCGTGGGAACTGGAAAACAAATTGTAGCTTCATTTTTGGTTGTTTAAAATTAGAATCAACTTGTAGTTTCATTCTTGACTCGTTTGAGCCCGGAAACAACTTGTTGCTTCATTATTGGCTGGATTGAAGTTGGAAACGACTTGTAGCTTCATTCCAGACTCGTTTGAAGTTGAACACAACTTGTAGCTTCATTTTCGGTTGTTTAAAATTAGAATCAACTTGTAGTTTTATTTTTGACTCGTTTGAGCCTGTAAACAACTTGTTGCTTCATTATTGGTTAGATTGAAGTTGGAAACAACTTGTAGCTTCATTCTAGACTCGTTTGAAGTGGAAAACAATTTGTAACTTCATTTTCAATTGTTTATAATTAGAGTCAACTTGTAGTTTCAGTTTTGAATCGTTTGAGCCCGGAAACAACTTTTTGCTTCATTATTGGCTGGATTGAAGTTGGAAACAACATTTAGCTTCATTGCAAACTCGTTTGAAGTTGAAAACAACTTTTAGCTTCATTTTCAGTTGTTTAAAATTAGAATCAACTTGTAGTTTCATTCTTGACTGGTTTGAGCCTGTAAACAACTTGTTGCTTCATTATTGGCTAGATTGAAGTTGTAAACAACTTGTAGCTTCATTCTAGACTCGTGGGAAGTGGAAAACAAATTGTAGCTTCATTTTTGGTTGTTCAAAATTAAAATCAACTTGTAGTTTCATTCTTGACTCGTTTGAGCCAGGAAACAACTTGTTGCTTCATTATTGGCTGGATTGAAGTTGGAAACAACATGTAGCTTGATTCCAGACTCGTTTGAAGTTGAAAACAACTTGTAGCTTCATTTTCAGTTGTTTAAAATTAGAATCAACTTGTAGTTTCATTCTTGACTCGTTTGAGCCTGAAAACAACTTGTTGCTTCATTATTGGCTAGATTGAAGTTGGAAACAACTTGTAGCTTCATTCTAGACTCGTCCGAAGTGGAAAACAATTTGTATCTTCATTTTCAGTTGTTTAAAATTAGAATCAACTTATAGTTTCATTCTTGAATCGTTTGAGCCCGGAAACAACTTGTTGCTTCATTATTGGCTGGATTGAAGTTGGAAACAACATGTAGCTTCATTCCAGACTCGTTTGAAGTTGAAAACAACTTGTAGCTTCATTTTCAGTTGTTTAAAATTAGAATCAACTTGTAGTTTCATTCTTGACTCGTTTGAGCCTGTAAACAACTTGTTGCTTCATTACTGGCTGGATCGAAGTTGGAAACAACTTGTAGCTTCATTCTAGACTCGTTTGAAGTGGAAAACAATTTGTAGTTTCATTCTTGACTCGTTTGAGCCCGGAAACAACTTGTTGCTTCATTATTGGCTGGATTGAAGTTGGAAACGACTTGTAACTTCATTCCAGACTCGTTTGAAGTTGAACACAACCTGTAGCTTCATTTTCGGATGTTTAAAATTAGAATCAACTTGTAGTTTCATTTTTGACTCGTTTGAGCCTGTAAACAACTTGTTGCTTCATTATTGGTTAGATTGAAGTTGGAAACAACTTGTAGCTTCATTCTAGACTCGTTTGAAGTGGAAAACAATTTGTAGTTTAATTCTTGACTCGTTTGAGCCCGGAAACAATTTGTTGCTTCATTATTGGCTGGATTGAAGTTGGAAACGACTTGTAGCTTCATTCAAGACTCGTTTGAATTTGAACACAACTTTTAGCTTCATTTTCGGTTGTTTAAAATTAGAATCAACTTGTAGTTTCATTTTTGACTCGTTTGAGCCTGTAAACAACTTGTTGCTTCATTATTGGTTAGATTGAAGTTGGAAACAACTTGTAGCTTCATTCTAGACTCGTTTGAAGTGGAAAACAATTTGTAACTTCATTTTCAATTGTTTATAATTAGAGTCAACTTGTAGTTTCAGTTTTGAATCGTTTGAGCCCGGAAACAACTTTTTGCTTCATTATTGGCTGGATTGAAGTTGGAAACAACATTTAGCTTCATTGCAAACTCGTTTGAAGTTGAAAACAACTTTTAGCTTCATTTTCAGTTGTTTAAAATTAGAATCAACTTGTAGTTTCATTCTTGACTGGTTTGAGCCTGTAAACAACTTGTTGCTTCATTATTGGCTAGATTGAAGTTGTAAACAACTTGTAGCTTCATTCTAGACTCGTGGGAAGTGGAAAACAAATTGTAGCTTCATTTTTGGTTGTTCAAAATTAAAATCAACTTGTAGTTTCATTCTTGACTCGTTTGAGCCAGGAAACAACTTGTTGCTTCATTATTGGCTGGATTGAAGTTGGAAACAACATGTAGCTTGATTCCAGACTCGTTTGAAGTTGAAAACAACTTGTAGCTTCATTTTCAGTTGTTTAAAATTAGAATCAACTTGTAGTTTCATTCTTGACTCGTTTGAGCCTGAAAACAACTTGTTGCTTCATTATTGGCTAGATTGAAGTTGGAAACAACTTGTAGCTTCATTCTAGACTCGTCCGAAGTGGAAAACAATTTGTATCTTCATTTTCAGTTGTTTAAAATTAGAATCAACTTATAGTTTCATTCTTGAATCGTTTGAGCCCGGAAACAACTTGTTGCTTCATTATTGGCTGGATTGAAGTTGGAAACAACATGTAGCTTCATTCCAGACTCGTTTGAAGTTGAAAACAACTTGTAGCTTCATTTTCAGTTGTTTAAAATTAGAATCAACTTGTAGTTTCATTCTTGACTCGTTTGAGCCTGTAAACAACTTGTTGCTTCATTACTGGCTGGATCGAAGTTGGAAACAACTTGTAGCTTCATTCTAGACTCGTTTGAAGTGGAAAACAATTTGTAGTTTCATTCTTGACTCGTTTGAGCCCGGAAACAACTTGTTGCTTCATTATTGGCTGGATTGAAGTTGGAAACGACTTGTAACTTCATTCCAGACTCGTTTGAAGTTGAACACAACCTGTAGCTTCATTTTCGGATGTTTAAAATTAGAATCAACTTGTAGTTTCATTTTTGACTCGTTTGAGCCTGTAAACAACTTGTTGCTTCATTATTGGTTAGATTGAAGTTGGAAACAACTTGTAGCTTCATTCTAGACTCGTTTGAAGTGGAAAACAATTTGTAACTTCATTTTCGGTTGTTTAAAATTAGAGTCAACTTGTAGTTTCATATTTGAATCGTTTGAGCCCGGAAACAACTTTTTGCTTCATTATTGGCTGGATTGAAGTTGGAAACAACATTTAGCTTCATGGCAAACTCGTTTGAAGTTGAAAACAACTTTTAGCTGCATTTTCAATTGTTTAAAATTATAATCAACTTGTAGTTTCATTCTTGACTCGTTTGAGCCTGTAAACAACTTGTTGCTTCATTATTGGCTAGATTGAAGTTGTAAACAACTTGTAGCTTCGTTCTAGACTCGTGGGAAGTGGAAAACAAATTGTAGCTTCATTTTTGGTTGTTTAAAATTAGAATCAACTTGTAGTTTCATTCTTGACTCGTTTGAGCCCGGAAACAACTTGTTGCTTCATTATTGGCTGGATTGAAGTTGGAAACGACTTGTAGCTTCATTCCAGACTCGTTTGAAGTTGAACACAACTTGTAGCTTCATTTTCGGTTGTTTAAAATTAGAATTAACTTGTAGTTTCATTTTTGACTCGTTTGAGCCTGTAAACAACTTGTTGCTTCATTATTGGTTAGATTGAAGTTGGAAACAACTTGTAGCTTCATTCTAGACTCGTTTGAAGTGGAAAACAATTTGTAACTTCATTTTCGATTGTTTAAAATTAGAGTCAACTTGTAGTTTCAGTTTTGAATCGTTTGAGCCCGGAAACAACTTTTTGCTTCATTATTGGCTGGATTGAAGTTGGAAACAACATTTAGCTTCATTGCAAACTCGTTTGAAGTTGAAAACAACTTTTAGCTTCATTTTCAGTTGTTTAAAATTAGAATCAACTTGTAGTTTCATTCTTGACTCGTTTGAGCCTGTAAACAACTTGTTGCTTCATTATTGGCTAGATTGAAGTTGTAAACAACTTGTAGCTTCATCCTAGACTCGTGGGAAGTGGAAAACAAATTGTAGCTTCATTTTAGGTTGTTTAAAATTAGAATCAACTTGTAGTTTCATTCTTGACTCGTTTGAGCCAGGAAACAACTTGTTGCTTCATTATTGGCTGGATTGAAGTTGGAAACAACATTTAGCTTCATTCCAGACTCGTTTGAAGTTGAAAACAACTTGTAGCTTCATTTTCAGTTGTTTAAAATTAGAATCAACTTGTAGTTTCATTCTTGACTCGTTTGAGCCTGTAAACAACTTGTTGCTTCATTACTGGCTGGATCGAAATTGGAAACAACTTGTAGCTTCATTCTAGACTCGTTTGAAGTGGAAAACAATTTGTAGTTTAATTCTTGACTCGTTTGAGCCCGGAAACAATTTGTTGCTTCATTATTGGCTGGATTGAAGTTGGAAACGACTTGTAGCTTCATTCAAGACTCGTTTGAATTTGAACACAACTTTTAGCTTCATTTTCGGTTGTTTAAAATTAGAATCAACTTGTAGTTTCATTTTTGACTCGTTTGAGCCTGTAAACAACTTGTTGCTTCATTATTGGTTAGATTGAAGTTGGAAACAACTTGTAGCTTCATTCTAGACTCGTTTGAAATGGAAAACAATTTGTAACTTCATTTTCGGTTGTTTAAAATTAGAGTCAACTTGTAGTTTCATTTTTGAATCGTTTGAGCCCGGAAACAACTTTTTGCTTCATTATTGGCTGGATTGAAGTTGGAAACAACATTTAGCTTCATTGCAAACTCGTTTGAAGTTGAAAACAACTTTTAGCTTCATTTTCAGTTGTTTAAAATTAGAATCAACTTGTAGTTTGATTCTTGACTCGTTTGAGCCTGTAAACAACTTGTTGCTTCATTATTGGCTAGATTGAAGTTGCAAACAACTTGTAGCTTCATTCTAGACTCGTGGGAAGTGGAAAACAAATTGTAGCTTCATTTTTGATTGTTTAAAATTAGAATCAACTTGTAGTTTCATTCTTGACTCGTTTGAGCCCGGAAACAACTTGTTGCTTCATTATTGGCTGGATTGAAGTTGGAAACAACATGTAGCTTCATTCCAGACTCGTTTGAAGTTGAAAACAACTTGTAGCTTCATTTTCAGTTGTTTAAAATTAGAATCAACTTGTAGTTTCATTCTTGACTCGTTTAAGCCTGTAAACAACTTGTTGCTTCATTATTGGCTAGATTGAAGTTGTAAACAACTTGTAGCTTCATTCTAGACTCGTGGGAAGTGGAAAACAAATTGTAGCTTCATTTTTGGTTGTTTAAAATTAGAATCAACTTGTAGTTTCATTCTTGACTCGTTTAAGCCTGGAAACAACTTGTTGCTTCATTATTGGCTGGATTGAAGTTGGAAACAACATGTAGCTTCATTCCAGACTCGTTTGAAGTTGAAAACAACTTGTAGCTTCATTTTCAGTTGTTTAAAATTAGAATCAACTTGTAGTTTCATTCTTGACTCGTTTAAGCCTGTAAACAACTTGTTGCTTCATTATTGGCTAGATTGAAGTTGTAAACAACTTGTAGCTTCATTCTAGACTCGTGGCAAGTGGAAAACAAATTGTAGCTTCATTTTTGGTTGTTTAAAATTAGAATCAACTTGTAGTTTCATTCTTGACTCGTTTAAGCCAGGAAACAACTTGTTGCTTCATTATTGGCTGGATTGAAGTTGGAAACAACATGTAGCTTCATTCCAGACTCGTTTGAAGTTGAAAACAACTTGTAGCTTCATTTTCAGTTGTTTAAAATTAGAATCAACTTGTAGTTTCATTCTTGACTCGTTTGAGCCTGTATACAACTTGTTGCTTCATTACTGGCTGGATCGAAGTTGGAAACAACTTGTAGCTTCATTCTAGACTCGTTTGAAGTGGAAAACAATTTGTAGTTTAATTCTTGACTCGTTTGAGCCCGGAAACAACTTGTTGCTTCATTATTGGCTGGATTGAAGTTGGAAACGACTTTTTTTTTGCTAAATAAGAATTTTATAAAAGAACAAAAAGGACAAGCTACAAGGGGCATACCCCAGGGAAAATACATAAAAAAGAAGCTAACTCCTAGACTAAAGAGTCAAACTATAACAACAAACAAACTGCTAACAGTAAAGTCAATAATGACCACATAAAGCTAAAAGTCAAAATTATAGGTTAATACAAAAACCCATGAATGGTGGGGTCCTGATTAGCCAATCTCTGAAATCCTTTGCAACTGTATAGCTTTCCACGCACTGCCTCTTTAATAACTTTAATAAGATTTCCGGGGGAGTTGTATTGACCAGGATTGTGTACCCTTAGATTCCTCTCAGCCCATAAATGATAATAAGCAGCAGAAATATAGAGAGAAGCCACCTTCATTTCAGTTTGATCCAAGTCGAAAATAAAGAAATCCCCATTGCAATAATTCGCCCAAGAGTGTCTGACCCCAACAGGACAAGCATTAAGAATCTCTTTAGTGTAGTCACAATCACAAAACAAATGTTCATGATTTTCATTATGAGTCATACATAAGATACACCTCTGATCAGCATTCATACTAAAGTTCAGCATTCGATCTTTGGTTAACAACCTCCCTTTAAGGATAAGCCAGGAGGTGAAAGCGAACTTAGGCACATGAAAATTATGCCAGATAAAGGGGACCCATCTCGGCGTAGGAATATGCTCAGAAATGTCAAAATAAATAGAAGAAGTTTTAACATGGAGACTACCATTCCAAGTAATCTTGTCATGACTTCCAATCTGAATATTCTCACAAAGAGATCGCAATTCTCGCACCTGAAAATAATTACTTGAACCAAGATCCCAATTATCGTTAAATTGCACAGTACACAGCCGAGCCATGGGTCGCGATTCAAGGGCAGAAATAGCCAAAGCATCAAATGTCACACCCCAAACCAACACACACACACACAATAATTGATATAATATGAACAAGTGACATAATATTAAATCCGGAATTTAAGATTACATAATATAAATCCCCAAAAGATAATGCTAAATCAAAATACAAGTCCGAAGAGTAATTACAAATCCCAAAAGAGTGAAATACAGTCCCAAAAGATCTTAAAAGTTCAGAGTGTGGATCAGCCCATCTAACTAGTACAATATAATAGCGAAAGCCGCTTATATCATATATACTACCTTCGCCCTTAAACAATTCTCTGCATAGCCAGTGGTCGATTTACGTGCTGTTTGCTTTGTGCGTACCATATTTGCTAGCTGTAAAAGGGGTTAAATACGAGAACATGAGCAAAGACGCTCAGCAAGTACTAACAGTCCTAAACACATGGCATCATAATAATATCAAAGGTGTCCGAAACAAATTCAAGAATAAATGATAAAGCATTCATTAAGGTTCATGATAATATGATGAATGGACATGGCAAAACACATGGATAATCATGGTATAGAAGTCATGGCATCATGGCAATATGGCAACATGTTATAATCATATCATCATCAAAATTTCATTTTAGGACGCTACGGATTACAGCCGGTGATCAGCCGCGAAGTAATCCCGAACCGCGCTGGGTTCTCAAATATAATGGGATCCCTAGGCTATCTGTGAGCCTAATAATATGTGAAAAGGACTTGCGTCTAGTCCAAATCACTAAAGAAAACATTTTATAATTCATTTTGATTTATAACATGGATGCCGGAAAAAGGTTTATATCATCTTTTATTAAAATATGGCAAAAGGGTTCAAGTTCACTAATAATGTGTCAACGCATATTGGACTTAAGGGGATAAGTTCCAAAGTCAAAAGAAAGTCAATTCTATCAAGTGTTATTCGGTATTTATGAAAGTATACGTGTCATGGTGTTATTGGAAGTTTTACTAGGAAATCTATCGTTTAGTGGTTTAAGTATAAGGCGATATGTGAAAAGAAAGGTACTAATATGATCGGGAATTTATATCAAGGTATTTACAAATATATTAGGCATGGTGATTATCGCAACTAAATATTCATAAGGATTTACGAGTTCACGGGTGCACATATATTTGCAACAATTGTAAAGTTAAGGATGTAGTAACTTGCCTTTGCAAGATTCTGAGATTATTCAATCTTGATAGTACGAGCTTTTCCTTTCGCCTCGGAACCTACACATTATATTAACCTCGTCACTAAATGGCACTTTAAGTCTAATTTACGTTACACGCGACTATTCTCTAGTTACGTATCTTAATACTCTATTATTAGCTAATTATCGCTTTAAGAGTCATTACACGTTCTTAATTATAGGTATACATGCTCATTTATACATATGAAAGACAATTAACATAATCATGTATTCACATACTCCACATAGTCACATAATTCACATAGTCACATAATGGCATGGCATGATTTATTAACTATATATATATATTACATACTTAAACTCCTAAACACATGAGCAAGTAACACATAAAGGCTTATTTCTAAGCTTCTAAACTCCCCATACTGACCTTATCTTAATCCTAATAGTGCTTGCAAAAACTCAGCCCTTATACCCTTGACAATCATGCAAGAGTTGCACTTACAACTCTCCAATGGCTCTCTAAGGTTGCTCTCGGTTTCTTAGTGAGAATAAGATGCTCTAACTAGGGCCTTCACTCTAATTTACTTCTAATAGGTTTCTAAGACTCTAAACTTACTTGTGCAATTGATACAATACAAAGGCCTCACACAAATTGGTTTAAAATGTTAAAAGGGCACAGTGAGGTTCTATGTTGTAACCTCTCTGCACTACCTGCATCCTAACTGACATAATTTAATGTGTACTAAGTGCATTCCTACCAAATCAATTCCCAACTCTTAAGGCTATCTCTCAGACTTGGTTTCACGCCAAGGCCCCATCTGAAACTTCCCAAGTTATTACTCAAAGTTGACACTTCTGAAAACTACCCTGTTTCCCAACTGCCTTGTGTTTACTGATTTAAAACTCTGTTTTCTCACTAGGTTTTGGGTTCTAATGGTTTTTTAGGCTTCCTAAGGGTTCACTAAGCTCAGTTAAGCCAAGGCCCCATGAAGGCCTCACTCATGACAAGGTGAAAACCTCACAAGAACACAGCTTGCTCAATTCTGCCCTGTTTTGGGGTATCTACTATTTTGAGTGTGTATACCTACCTAAATGCAGGGGCTTTGGTGATTTAAGGCTACTGGAATCATGAAAAATCTCACTCCCAGCTCCTGGACACTTGGGACCAGCAAAACCCAACCAAATCAACACCAAAACTCCTAGTTTCTATGTGCAAGAATTCTGTCCAGTGCTAGTGTGTTCCTCCTTCCACCTTATCACCCATCTTAACACCATTCAACAACAACCAAGCCAACAACTCTAATCTATAATCTATATACCACTACTGTATAGCCTTATACAAGAAATTACAACACAAATCAAGCCTCAAAAATCACATTACCGAAGCCAAAAATCACAGCAGAGCAGAGCAGATTGGTTTTTAGCATTTCTAAGCATGATTTCGATCTAATACTCCATATAAAATCACATAATACATCAAAACTGAACATGACTAATCATGGCACCTATTATACTAGAATTTTATGGCAAAAACCGAGGCATGCAATGATCAAAAACCAGTTTAAAAGTGACAAAATCAGCATACACTTTATACTATGAAAATCATGACATGCACTTATAAACTCTAACTTTTCTTGGCAAGATCTTGACATGCAATGTTTAAAACTTTGTAAAACAATCTTGTAGAGACTAAAACTCAAAGAACCCAGCAAGAAACATCTCATTACATCCACAAAATCATCCAAATCGATGGACTCCCTTCGGCTCCTTGGGAGTCATTGCCGAGGGCTTGAACCAAGGTTATGGCTTGACAAATGGGGGTGATACACTCCCTCAAGACCACTCCTTGTCCAAGTATTTAAGCCACAATGAGTTCAACTCTAGGTCCATGAGAACCAAAGTCGAAAACTCTTGGCTTGATGACATGCAAGTACTCAAACTAACCTTAAATGGAAGCTTGTGACTAGGAGATGATTTTTCTCTCTTGGATGAGTTTCAAAATATGTGTGTATATGAGGTTATGAAGAGAAAATTTTAAGGGTTTGGGAGGGAGGTAGTATTCGGCTGAAATGAGAGAGAGAGGGAGGAGAGTTTTGGTGGTTTTTGATCTTGTGAAGTGGAGAAAGTTGAGTGGTCTCTTGTTTTTATCATCATGACTTGACCAAAAGTGTTAGTGGATTTAAGAAGTTACCAATCTAACCCTCTAGCAAACTTGAGTGGAATTGCATGTGGGGTTTTTGATGTAATTACAAGAGTCAAATGGTGTGAATAGTCGGTCATGCCCTTGGACTCTATTCTCTACCAAAATACATGCAAGGGTACTAGTGTAATCTTATAATTATTAAAAGTATGAATAAAATGAATGGATTTTAATAAATAAACTACAATTCCATAAATCATCAAATTAATACTATAAATACTATGAGATTGTACAAGTTTAACAAAATCATGATCAAAAATTTTGGACAAAGATATATTTTTAAAAGCATTTTCAAGTATTACACTCTAATATATAATCTATGTAATAAAAGAATGTACACACAATAATACACGTAATAATTCACAACCAATCGACTTTGCACTACAATTATATACGTATATCATATCATATAATTGCTCACATTACAATTTACCACTATTTACGATTATCTCTACTATTATTAAATCGCGTAGCCGCAACTATTAAATTAACACTGAAACGTGCAAGATAATTAATCGCGTAGCGAAATCTCTCGCATACGACTATTTATACACGAAATAGAATCTAATTATGCCATCAAGTCATGTATCAATCTCGATTATCACTAAATCGCGTAACAAGAAATCTTACTCGCGTACAAAATATATCGCATAAAAGTTATATTAGTGATACTTGCAATACCACATAACAAGAGAATATATATATACACTCTTATATAACGATTCCACATATCGACATAGTAACATAGATTATAAGTGTCGTGTTTATGAAAAGTTCAAAATTACTGGTTGTTACATCCTCTCCCCCTTATAGGATTCGGTCCTCAGAATCTAGGAGAATAATTGAGGATACCGATTCCGCATATCAGACTCTAGCTCCCAAGTGGCTTCTTCTACCCTTGGATTCCTCCACAACACTTTTACCAAGCTCACTGTTTTCTTCCTAAGTTTTCTTTCTTGCCGATCTAGTATTTGTACGGGATGTTCTTCATATGACAAATTAGCTTGAATCTCCACTGGTTCACTTTCGATCACATGATTGTCGTCTGGATTATACTTCTTGAGTAATGAGACATGAAACACATTATGCACGTGTTGATATTGTGGTGGCAAGGCTAACTCGTAGGCAACTTTTCCAACTTGGTTCAAAACTTCAAAAGGTCCAATGTATCTTGGTGCTAGTTTTCCTTTCTTACCAAATCTGGTCAAACCCTTCCACGGTGATATTTTTAGCAATACAGCTTCCCCAATTTCAAACTTCACATCTTTTCGGGCGGGGTCCGTGTACTTCCTTTGTCTGTCTTGTGCAGCAATTAATCTCTTCTTGATTACCGTGATGGTGTCCTTCATTTGTTGTACCAATTCAGGCCCTAAAACCTTCCCTTCTCCAACTTCATCCCAATTCGTCGGTGTTCTGCATTTCCGTCCATATAAAGCTTCGTATGGTGGCATGCCAATGCTGGAATGGTAACTATTGTTGTATGAAAACTCCACAAGGGGTAAATGTTCGTCCCAACTTCCCGAAAAGTCAATGGCACAGCTTCGCAACATATCTTCAATGGTTTGGATTGTTCGTTCACTTTGGCCGTCAGTTTGTGGATGATATGCCGTGCTCATGTTCAACTTCGTCCCTAAATGTTCTTGAAATTGCCTCCAAAATCTCGAATTGAATCGTGGATCCCGATCTGAAACTATTGATATAGGTACACCATGTCTCAACACGATTTCGCGTACATACATATGAACTAGTCTGTCTAAAGAAGACTTCTCGTTAATTGGAAGAAAATGTGCCGATTTCGTAAGTCGGTCAACTATTACCCAAATTGCATCGTGTCCAGAACGCGTTCGAGGTAATCCTACTACAAAGTCCATGGCAATATTTTCCCACTTCCATTCTGGAATCTTCAATGGCTGAATCAAACCACTCGGTCTCTGATGTTCGGCTTTTACCCTTTGGCATGTATCACATTTTGAAGTCTATTCTGCAATTTCTCTTTTCATGTTCGGCCACCAGAAATTCTTCTTTAAGTCTTGGTACATCTTGGTGCTTCCCGGGTGAATCGAAAATCTAGAGTTGTGTGCTTCTTGCAAAATATCATTCTTCAATTCAGTCACATTCGGAATCCAAATCCTTGATGAAAATCTTAACACACCTTGCTCATCTTTCTGTGTACAAATTTCTTTTCCCGTCAACTGACTATCTTCTCGAGTCATCACTTCGTCTTGATATTTCTTTATCTTCTCTAGCAGAGTTGGTTGAAAGGTAATTGCATAACAAATTCCTTCCGCCCCTCCAAGTTCACAAAACTCCAATTGCAACTTCTCAATTTCATTTGACAACTCCCTTGGCATTGAAATCACGTTTAACTTCTCTTTTCTACTTAATGCGTCTGCTACCACGTTGGCCTTCCCGGGATGATATTGTATCGAGCAATCATAGTCTTTGATCAACTCCAACCATCGGCGCTGTCTCATATTTAGTTCTTTTTGATTGAAAAGGTACTTCAGGCTCTTATGATCGGTATATATCTCATATTTCTCCCCGTATAAGTAGTGTCTCCACAATTTCAAGGCAAAAACTATCGCAGCCAATTCTAAATCATGAGTTGGGTACTTCTGTTCATGTGGCTTAAGTTGTCTCGAAGCGTACGCTATTACTTTTCCATGTTGCATCAACACACATCCAAGTCCTTTGTAAGAGGCGTCACTGTATATCACAAAATCTCCCTTGTCATCGGGTAATGCTAAAACCGGTGCAGTTACTAATCTTTGCTTCAATTCCTGAAAACTATTTTCGCACTTCTCCGTCCGTTCAAATTTCTCATTCTTCCTTGTTAATTTGGTCAATGGTACGGCAATCTTCGAAAAATCTTTCACAAACCTTCGGTAATATCCTGCTAGTCCCATAAAACTCCTTACTTCTGTTGGTGTCTTCGGTCTCTCCCAATTCATCACAGCCTCAATCTTTTCGGGGTCCACTCTAATCCTCTCACTTCCAACAATATGTCCTAGAAATCTTACTTCCGTCAACCAAAACTCACATTTCGAGAATTTGGCATACAATCTTTCCTTTCGCAACACTTCCAACACTATTCTCAAATGTTCTTCATGATCAGCTTCCGTCTTTGAATACACCAAAATATCATCGATGAAAACTATGACGAATTTGTCTAAATATTCCTTGAATACCCGATTCATTAAGTCCATGAAAGCAGCTGGTGCGTTCGTCAGTCCAAAAGCCATAACAAGGAATTCGTAATGTCCGTATCGTGTTCGAAAGCTGTCTTCGGTATGTCTTCAGCCTTAATCTTCAATTGGTGGTATCCCGACCGTAGATCAATTTACGAAAAACAAGAATCTCCCTTGAGTTGGTCAAACAGATCATCAATTCTTGGCAAAGGGTACCTATTCTTCATCGTCAATTTGTTCAATTCTCGATAATCTATACAAAGTCTCATACTCCCGTCTTTCTTCTTCACAAACAAGACCGGTGCGCCCCAAGGTGAAACACTTGGCCGTATAAATCCCTTGTCTAATAGTTCTTGTATTTGCTTCGCCAATTCCTTCATCTCTGACGGAGCCATTCTATAAGGAGCCTTCGAAACAGGTTCGGTGCCGGGTGCAAGTTCTATTGTAAACTCGATTTGTCGGTCCGGGGGTAAGACAGGAAGTTCTTCGGGAAACACATCTATAAAATCTCTCACTACTGGAATGTCTTCAGGGCTAGAAACTTCTTTACTTTTATCAATTACATACGCCAAATACGCCTCGCATCCCTTCCGAATCATCTTCTTTGCTTGCATCGAAGTAAGAAATCTTTGAGTTTGCCTTTGACCCTTGAATGTTACCTTCTTGCCTTGTGGTGAACTCAATACCACCATTTTATTCTTGCAATCTATTTGAGCATTGAAGCTTGTCAACCAATCCATCCCTAAAATCACGTCGAGTTCGCCTAACTGGAAAGGAATAAGACTCGCAGAAAAAACGTGTCCGGCTATTTCTATAGTACAATGAGGACACACATGTTCTACAGATATTCTATCTTGATTAGCTAAGACAACAGATAGGGGTTCATGCATCAATTGGGTTTCACAATTCAACTTATCAACAAAAGATTTCGAAATAAAGGACCTTGTAGCTCCCGAGTCAATCAATACTTTAGCACTAGCAGCGTTCACAGAAAGCGTACCTGAAACTACATCAGAACTTTGAATTGCATCCTTTACATTCATGTTGAAAGTCCTTGCTTGTGCCGGATAAGTCAAAGTTGGATGAGATGAGGATGATGCCATTTGAGGTTGATTGAAAGGCATTGGAAATGATGGTGCTGGCATAGGAGTTGCTTGATTCATCGGATACGGCATAACAGTCATTTGTAGCAATTGATTGTTAACCGCTCATTTGCATTCCCTCGACACATGTCCTACTTTACCACACTTGTAGCACGTGACGTTGGCCTTCTGATTCTTACATTCATGAGCATAGTGGCCTTTTGCGTGACACTTGTAACAAACTACATTCGCCTTGTTGCAAATCCCTGTATGCTTCTTATTACAAAATTTACACTCCGGAATTGATCCTTGCGGGGGTTTCTGTCCACTCGATTGAGATCTGTTTTCTTGTGACTTGTTCCCAAATTCTTTCTTCTTGAAGTTTCCGGGTCCACTTTGAGGTTTAAACCTTTGATTAACTTTCTGATTCTGGCCCTTGTAATTGGAGCCTTCTTCTCCTGATTCAAATCTTCTCTTTTTGTTGCCCTTCTCCTTCTGATTCTGCTCACTTTCACCTTCAATTACCATTGCTTTTTGAACTACTTCAGCGTAAGTAGTCAATTCAAAAGCTGCCACCCGACTTCTCAACCACGGCTTTAGTCCTTGTTGAAACCTCTTCGCTCTCTTCTCTTCAGAATCAACATACTCTCCCATAAATCTAGATAGTTCTGTAAACTTCTTCTCATACTCCCCAACAGTCATATTATCTTGCCTCAATTCAAAGAACTTCATCTCCATTTGTGTTTGCATATAACGAGGAAAGTACTTATCCAAAAACATTCTCTTAAATCTGTCCCAAGTAATAATTCCTTCGGGTTCTAAAGCTTTTGCTGTTTCCCACCAATAGTTGGATTCTCCCTTAAGAAAATAAGTAGCATATTCCACCTTCTGATTATCACCAACATTTGTCAAGGCAAAAGCCTTCTCCAGCTCCTTTAACCAAGCATGAGCTTCAACCGGATCTTGGGTTCCTTTGAATTCCGGGGGTTTTACGGATTGGAAGGTTTTGAAAGTGGTGACATTTCCTGGAGGTGGTTGTGGTGGTTGCATTTGTTGAAGAAGTTGTTGTTGTTGGGCAATAGTGGCTGTTTGTTGGCGTACCAATTCTAGAAGTTGTGCTATATCAGGGTTCTGGTTTGCGTTTCGGTTTCCTTCTTCCGTATTTTCTCGGTTATTAGAGGGTCTTCCTCGAGCTCTTTTAGGTGCCATATTCTGAAATAAGAGTTATACAATTTTAAATGATACGAGGTTACGGGATTATTCACAATTATCATGGTATGCAGTTCGATATAAACAATAGAAAAAGATGCATGGTTATAAGCAAATTTAAAGAGCAATATAGGAATCGAGGAAAGTGCATTACTGAATTAAAACATGGTTTGAAACAAAAGGTACGAATGTCAAAGTACGAAATACGAGTACAGATCCGAATCAAAATAGTACGAAAGTCTAGAAACAGAAATAAACAACATCATGATAAAAGAAACAGCCTAAGCAACTAAAGGTCACGTCCTCTAGTCCTCGTCCTCCTCCTCGGTCTCCTCCTCACGGGTCCTAGGGATGTTAGGGGTCGTGTCCTCACGCAGCATCTTGACCATGCTCCTAAGTTCATCCGCTATCATTTGCACAGTGAGCTGGCTGGACCGGTCACGGTGTACTGGCATCTTCTCCAACCTAGATGTGGCCACCTGGATCAATGATTCAAGCCTAGAGATGGTCTTCTCCTTAGGTCCGTCACCCATGATATGATCACTCGAATAAACCTCCTCAATGCGCTCCATGAGCCTGTCATACTTCCCTTGGATAGTGTCAAGCTCCAGCCTCAAGTCAGCATAGACAGAAAAGGGAATAGGTTCAGGCGGCGGGACCGAAGATGAGTGCGCACGTTGCTGTCAATAATATATATATATATATATACAAAAGGATTAGATACGATTAAATCGAACGACGCATAATAATACTCCCGATATATATATATATATATATATATATATATATATATATATATATAATATACTTATACACCCTATGATCCTAATTGGGCTGTCCAGGGTCTCTAAACCTAGGCTCTGATGCCAAAAATGTCACACCCCAAACCAACACACACACACAATAATTGATATAATATGAACAAGTGACATAATATTAAATCCGGAATTTAAGATTACATAATATAAATCCCCAAAAGATAATGCTAAGTCAAAATACAAGTCCGAAGAGTAATTACAAATCCCAAAAGAGTGAAATACAGTCCCAAAAGATCTTAAAAGTTCAGAGTGTGGATCAGCCCATCTAACTAGTACAATATAATAGCGAAAGCCGCTTATATCATATATACTACCTTCGCCCTTAAACAATTCTTTGCATAGCCAGTGGTCGATTTACGTGCTGTTTGCTTTGTGCGTACCATATTTGCTAGCTGTAAAAGGGGTTAAATACGAGAATATGAGCAAAGACGCTCAGCAAGTACTAACAGTCCTAAACACATGGCATCATAATAATATCAAAGGTGTCCGAAACAAATTCAAGAATAAATGATAAAGCATTCATTAAGGTTCATGATGATATGATGAATGGACATGGCAAAACACATGGATAATCATGGTATAGAAGTCATGGCATCATGGCAATATGGCAACATGTTATAATCATATCATCATCAAAATTTCATTTTAGGACGCTACGGATTACAGCCGGTGATCAGCCGCGAAGTAATCCCGAACCGCGCTGGGTTCTCAAATATAATGGGATCCCTAGGCTATCTGTGAGCGTAATAATATGTGAAAAGGACTTGCGTCTAGTCCAAATCACTAAAGAAAACATTTTATAATTCATTTTGATTTATAACATGGATGCCGGAAAAAGGTTTATATCATCTTTTATTGAAATATGGCAAAAGGGTTCAAGTTCACTAATAATGTGTCAACGCATATTGGACTTAAGGGGATAAGTTCCAAAGTCAAAAGAAATTCAATTCTATCAAGTGTTATTCGGTATTTATGAAAGTATACGTGTCATGGTGTTATTGGAAGTTTTACTAGGAAATCTATCGTTTAGTGGTTTAAGTATAAGGCGATATGTGAAAAGAAAGGTACTAATATGATCGGGAATTTATATCAAGGTATTTACAAATATATTAGGCATGGTGATTATCGCAACTAAATATTCATAAGGATTTACGAGTTCACGGGTGCACATATATTTGCAACAATTGTAAAGTTAAGGATGTAGTAACTTGCCTTTGCAAGATTCTGAGATTATTCAATCTTGATAGTACGAGCTTTTCCTTTCGCCTCGGAACCTACACATTATATTAACCTCGTCACTAAATGGCACTTTAAGTCTAATTTACATTACACGCGCCTATTCTCTAGTTACGTATCTTAATACTCTATTATTAGCTAATTATCGCTTTAAGAGTCATTACACGCACTTAATTATAGGTATACATGCTCATTTATACATATGAAAGACAATTAACATAATCATGTATTCACATACTCCACATAGTCACATAATTCACATAGTCACATAATGGCATGGCATGATTTATTAACTATATATATATATATATATATTACATACTTAAACTCCTAAACACATGAGCAAGTAACACATAAAGGCTTATTTCTAAGCTTCTAAACTCCCCATACTGACCTTATCTTAATCCTAATAGTGCTTGCAAAAACTCAGCCCTTATACCCTTGACAATCATGCAAGAGTTGCACTTACAACTCTCCAATGGCTCTCTAAGGTTGCTCTCAGTTTCTTAGTGAGAATAAGATGCTCTAACTAGGGCCTTCACTCTAATTTACTTCTAATAGGTTGCTAAGACTCTAAGCTTACTTGTGCAATTGATACAATACAAAGGCCTCACACAAATTGGTTTAAAATGTTAAAAGGGCAGTGAGGTTCTCTGTTGTAACCTCTCTGCACTACCTGCATCCTAACTGAGATAATTTAATGTGTACTAAGTGCATTCCTACCAAATCAATTCCCATGGATTCCCAACTCTTAAGGCTATCTCTCAGACTTGGTTTCACTCCAAGGCCCCATCTGAAACTTCCCAAGTTATTACTCAAAGTTGACACTTCTGAAAACTACCCTGTTTCCCAACTGCCTTGTGTTTACTGATTTAAAACTCTGTTTTCTCACTAGGTTTTGGGTTCTAATGGTTTTTTAGGCTTCCTAAGGGTTCACTAAGCTCAGTTAAGTCAAGGCCCCATGAAGGCCTCACTCATGACAAGGTGAAAACCTCACAAGAACACAGGTTGCTCAATTCTGCCCTGTTTTGGGGTATCTACTGTTTTGAGTGTGTATACCTACCTAAATGCAGGGGCTTTGGTGATTTAAGGCTACTGGAATCATGACAAAGCTCACTACCAGCTCCTGGACACTTGGGACCAGCAAAACCCAACCAAATCAACACCAAAACTCCTAGTTTCTATGTGCAAGAATTCTGTCCAGTGCTAGTGTGTGCCTCCTTCCACCTTATCACCCATCTTAACACCATTCAACAACAACCAAGCCAACAACTCTAATCTATAATCTAAATACCACTACTGTATAGCCTTATACAAGAAATTACAACACAAATCAAGCCTCAAAAATCACATTACCGAAGCCAAAAATCACAGCAGAGCAGAGCAGATTGGTTTTTAGCATTTCTAAGCATGATTTCGATCTAATACTCCATATAAAATCACATAATACATCAAAACTGAACATGACTAATCATGGCACATATTATACTAGCATTTTATGGCAAAAACCGAGGCATGCAATGCTCAAAAACCAGTTTAAAAGTGACAAAATCAGCATACACTTTATACTATGAAAATCATGACATGCACTTATAAACTCTAACTTTTCTTGGCAAGATCTTGACATGCAATGTTTAAAACTTTGTAAAACAATCTTGTAGAGACTAAAACTCAAAGAACCCAGCAAGAAACATCTCATTACATCCACAAAATCATCCAAATCGATGGACTCCCTTCGGCTCCTTGGGAGTCATTGCCGAGGGCTTGAACCAAGGTTATGGCTTGACAAATGGGGGTGATACACTCCCTCAAGACCACTCCTTGTCCAAGTATTTAAGCCACAATGAGTTCAACTCTAGGTCCATGAGAACCAAAGTCGAAAACTCTTGGCTTGATGACATGCAAGTACTCAAACTAACCTTAAATGGAAGCTTGTGACTAGGAGATGATTTTTCTCTCTTGGATGGGTTGCAAAATATGTGTGTATATGAGGTTATGAAGAGAAAATTTTAAGGGTTTGGGAGGGAGGTAGTATTCGGCTGAAATGAGAGAGAGAGGGAGGAGAGTTTTGGTGGTTTTTGATCTTGTGAAGTGGAGAAAGTTGAGTGCTCTCTTGTTTTTATCATCATGACTTGACCAAAAGTGTTAGTGGATTTAAGAAGTTACCAATCTAACCCTCTAGCAAACTTGAGTGGAATTGCATGTGGGGTTTTTGATGTAATTACAAGAGTCAAATGGTGTGAATAGTCGGTCATGCCCTTGGACTCTATTCTCTACCAAAATACATGCAAGGGTACTAGTGTAATCTTATAATTATTAAAAGTATGAATAAAATGAATGGATTTTAATAAATAAACTACAATTCCATAATTCATCAAATTAATACTATAAATACTATGAGATATTACAAGTTTAACAAAATCATGATCAAAAATTTTGGACAAAGATATATTTTTAAAAGCATTTTCAAGTATTACACTCTAATATATAATCTATGTAATAAAAGAATGTACACACAATAATACACGTAATAATTCAAAACGAATCGACTTTGCACTACAATTATATATGTATATCATATCACATAATTGCTCACATTACAATTTACCACTATTTACGATTATCTCTACTATTATTAAATCGCGTAGCCGCAACTATTAAATTAACACCGAAACGTGCAAGATAATTAATCGCGTACCGAAATCTCTCGCATACGACTATTTATACACGAAATAGAATCTAATTATGCCATCAAGTCATGTATCAATCTCGATTATCACTAAATCGCGTAACAAGAAATCTTACTCGCGTACAAAATATATCGCATAAAAGTTATATTAGTGATACTTGCAATACCACATAACAAGAGAATATATATATACACTCTTATATAACGATTCCACATATCGACATAGTAACATAGATTATAAGTGTCATGTTTATGAAAAGTTCAAAATTACCGGTTGTTACATCAAAATGCAAAGCAAGGGGACGATTCTGTATCCACGGGTCATGCCAGAGTAGAAATTGAGAGTCCAATCCTGGAGAGTACCTAATAAATCGAGCAGCTTTCTCACGGAGGTTTAAAATGCGTCGCCAAGTCCAGGAACAATGATAAGGAATTTTCATGGTCCAAAAACCTTTACGCTTCAGCTCAAAAGCATACAACCAATGAATCCATAAAGAGTCGACTTTGTTGATGATACGCCAGATTTGAAACAAGATAGCAGCTTCATTCCATTTTGCAATATTAATAATACCAATGCCACCTTCATTCTTCAAATAACAACAATCTTTCCACGCAACTTTATGAATACATCTGCCAGAAGAAGAACCTGACCAAAGAAATTTAGCAAGAATGCTTTGGACATTACTAACGACCACTCCAGGAAGAAAGATGTGGCGAGCCCAATATGCTCGAATATTAGACAGAATAGCTTGTACCAGCTGAAGCCGTCCACCTTGACTTATAAAATTGCAAGTCCAACTCCCAACCCGATTACAAAGTTTGTCAATTAAAGGCTGACAGTCCCGAGCATTCAGCTTACTAGAGATTAACGGTAAACCGAGATACGTGATAGGAAGAGATCCCTCAAGTAAGCCAGTGAATGAAAGAGCAAAGTTTTTAGTATCGTGATCAACATTGCTGAAAAAGCACTGACTTTTAGCATTATTAGCCTTCAGACCAGAGATATTAGAGAACAACTGCACCCCTTTAAACAGCAGCTCAATCGAGTCTTTGTCACCTTTAGAAAACAATAAAAGATCATCTGTGAATATAAGATGAGTGAGCTGAAGGTCAGTACATCGCCAATGATATGAGAAGTTGCTGTTGTCCGTAAACCTTTTAATGCATAAATTTAAAGATTCCATAGCAATGACAAAAAGGTATGGACTGAGGGGGTCCCCCTGCCTAAGTCCAGCAGAAGCCTTGAAATAACCCTCAATAGCACCGTTAATCTTTACCGAGTGCATACAAGTAGTGATACAAACTCTGAGCCACTTAAGAAATTTATCCGGAAAATTCATAGCAGCAAGAACTTTGAAGATGAAACTCCAGTTTAACGTATCAAACGCCTTTCGAACATCCAATTTACAAGCAAATCTAGCTGGACCAGAATTAAGATGATAATCACGGCAGAGGGACTGGGCAAGAAAAACATTGTCCCTAAGTGCCTGGAGGGAACAAATGCTGTTTGATTGAGGGAAATAATGAAGGTCATCACCCTTCGCATCCTGGAGGCAAGTAGCTTGGCAATACACTTGTAGATAGTGTTACAACAAGAGATAGGACGAAAGTGATTCATATGAGATGCATTTGGTTGTTTTGGGATCAGAACCATAGCAGACGAGTTGATAATTCGAGGGAGATAATCAGTCTGAAAGAAATCCAGAATAGCATTGCAAGTATCCGTTCCCACTATTTTCCAAGCATGGAGAAAGAACTCGGGGGTAAAACCATCAAGTCCCGGGCTTTTACCTTTAGCCATAGACTTAAAAGTAGCCAGAATGTCCTCAGAATTAAACGGCTCAATGAGAGAAGACACATCTTCTTCAGAAAGAATATTACTGAAATTAAAATCTGGAAAATCCTCAATATCTTTTGCAGCATCAAGAAGACTTTGAAAATAATTTACAGCCACAGCAGCAACATTTTTATGACCAGTATGGACTTTACCCTCATCATCCATGATTTTGAAGAGCTTGTTTTGGTTCCATCTGCCTTTACAGGATTTAAAAAAGAAAGAGTTATTACCATCACCATGTTTCAGCCAACGAACCCGAGATTTTTGCTTGAGGAGGATCTCTTCAGATAACAGAGCCGATTGGAATTGAAAGCTCAGATTTCCCTCAATAATACTGTTCGCAAAAATCTACACGCAAGCGCACGTGATCATAAGTAATATATTTGTTCGTTCCCACAGAGACTGGTGAATTAAGAATACGCACCTATGCAACAATGTATGATCAATTTTCACTGCCAAGACAGTTAACAAGGATGGTTTCTTTTATACTAATAACTAAATTACTAATCAAATTCAGAATAGGAAAACACATGGGATTCTAACTTCATTATCGAATTCATCTAGAATTGAAATTACTGATTAATATGCGACTGTTGATCCTAATCAGACAACACGAAAGTAATACATGCCAACTCTCATTGCACACATATCATACCAATCAAAATCCACAATTAAGATAGAAATCTCATGGACACCAACAAAGCTCAGACCCTATATCTCTATAGCGGTAGTGTAAGCAGAGAGGTTTAATAGCAAGTCGTCTATCGTGATTACACAGGGTGATAAAAATAGTTCAAGTCTACCACAAATTATGTTTCATTCACATAATCCTATGTTTACATGGCATAGTTCTAAATTCAATCATCCACTCTCGCTTCAGAAAGAATTAACAAACAACTTAGAAGTTAGCTACGCTCCTAAGAAGAATAAGCACGGCTCATGCAAAGAAATCAACGTATGTCACACAATCAATTAATTAATATTCGTTACTAGACTACATCGATAAATCCATTAGAATCCCATGAAGGCGGTTAGTTCATAATCGAACTAATCGACATCATGGGTTCTAGTGAAAGCATGATAAATAAAAGACAAGAATTAAATGGAATAAAAATGCTTGAATTAATAATAAAGATCACAACGTTACAGAATTGATGTTCACGAACTCGCTCGAAACTGTCACTTCCTCGCGAAGAACGATCCAATACAAACTGATAATGTGCTTCGATAAAAAAATTAAACTATGATATTGTTCTCTTCTAAAACTACTTGGAGGCTAGGGTTTTACACACGAGAAATTAAAATACATTGACCAAGTCAACCGGGCCTCGACCGCTGCGAAAATCCATCAGAAAGCTTCAAAAATCGGCCCGGGGAACTTCTGCTGGGCGCAGCCGCGCACAACTAGCGCAGGCGCGCTAGTTGTCCCAGTGGATAGCGCGGGCGCGCTACTGTCTGTGATGGCAGCCCTGATTCTTTGTTTTCAGCTCGTTCTCGCGTGCATGTCCTTCCTCGCTCCTAGTACCACTTCCGTAGGTGATCACGGTTGCATTTAGCACATGCAACAAGCCCTTTAAACCCCTAGATAGCTCTAGTGGACGAGTGTGTTCTCGTGAGGGTTTGTAGAAGATGTACCCACAAAATCCCAAGTCGTGATGAATCCACAATTCTCCATTCTTGCAAATAATGCACCAAAAACAACCTAAAATGATAGAAAATCACTTCATCACCTCAACTCGTGACCTGCACAGAAAAACAATAAAAACACATCAAAAGACACTAAACACTTAAGTACAACCAACCAATTTAAGTGGAAATGAAGGCCTATAAGTGTGTATAAATACCACTTATCAAATACGCTGGTCCTGAGTAGGAACAGTAGGCAAACTGGCTTGAAATGAGCAGAGTTCACGATGAGCAGATTGAACCTTGGAGTGAACATTACCCACATTCCTATTAAGATCTTTCATAGCAGCCTTTACAAATTTGAGCTTTGAGGTTAAAATGAACCACTTATCACCCCTCACCGGAATATTCCAAGCATGTTGCACAAGAGGCAAAAATTGCTCATTGTCAAGTAAATGATTAAAGAGCTGAAAAGGCTTAAAAATACGATCATGAGGAACACCTAACCTCACCACTGCCGGATTATGATCAGAAATCCCACGAGGAAGAAAATCTGCCATGGAGAGGTCAAAGGAGGACATCCAAGAGTCATTGACGAGAACTCTATCAAGTTTTTTCATGACAGGATCTGCAATATTACAGTCCCACCAAGTGTAGTGACCACCCTGAAATCTCAGATCAGTAATCCCCAAACAATCAATACAATTCTGGAAGTCCATCATAGGAGTTCTCCTCCTAGGCATAGATTTATTGGTTTCGGAACAAGTAAGAATCGAGTTAAAATCCCCCATCAAACACCATGCATTCCCAGAATTAATATTAACGTGAGCAGCTTGTAAATTTTGAAGTTCATTCCAAAGACTACGCTTGTCAATATAATCGTTAAAAGCATAAACCATGGTGACAAAACAAGGACAGGATCCATCAGAAAAACTAACAGTGCAAGTTATATGCTGAGCAGATTGGCTAACCAAGTTCACAGACCAAATGCTATCATCCCAACCAAACCAGATACGACCATTATCATGCGAATCATAATTAAAGATCCATTTAAACCTTGGAGCAATGATAGTAGATAATCTAAGAGCATCTTCCTTTTTGACATGAGTTTCCAGGAGGGCCACTAACTTAATATTATTGATGCTCAAAAAATCCTTGGTATAGGAAACCTTATTATGTAGCCCTCTAATGTTATAGGAACAAAAATCCATCAAAAATAGAATTACGATGGAGAAGGGGAACCAGGCCCCTTAGAGGCTTTCAGCCTCTTCCTTTGAGATTTAGAAAGCTTGACAGGATTAGTAACAATAGGAGTCTGTTCTGGCAGCAAAATAGAAGGCTTGGGCACACCATTTTTTACATCAATTTCATCAACTTTCTTAAGGTTCCTGAAAGTGTTTGGGATAGGAGGAGATTCAGAATCAGAGATTGTACCTGAGATACTGCCCTGGGATTTTCTCTTAACTTCTGTCCAGTTGTTCTCCATAGGAGGAATATCAGATTTATCTTCAGCTGGGCAATTAGCACTTACACCATTAGCTGAAACAGGATCTTTGTGGCTCTCATCATGAGCCGGAGGACTGGTTTTCTTCTGCCAAACTCTAATAACAACTGGACAAGCCGCAATGGAATGCCCAAGAGAATGGCATCCAGAACAAGAGAGAGGCCGAAACGGATAAGACACTTGAACCTTGTTTACAGAACGCTCTTCGGAGATCGGATCAATAACTGTAACAGGTATTTCATTTGGAAGAGGGTCACCCAACTTATACTTCACTTGCATTTTCGCAAAAGGCATGACATCCAATCGGGACGTTGGCTCATCAGCACCTAATGGTTCCCCAATAACACCGGCGATTCTTGAAAGTCCTTCCTCAGTCCAGTAACAATCTGGAAGATTCGAAAGCTTAACCCAGAGAGGCATACTAGTGATGACAGTAGTACCTGGTTTTTGGCCCCAAGCAGTGAGAATCATAGGACGTCGCCCCACATACCAAGTGCCACGAGCAAGCACAGAGTTAACTCCTGTATCATTACTAAATCGAAACAAGTAGGTGCTGGAATCTTTTTGGTGTACAGAGACAAGACCTTTCGACCTCCAATTATGAAAGGCAGATTTTGAAACTAACTTGAAAGGCTGAGTCCTTTTCGAAAAGGTGCCAACTACACAATGTTTAAAATTTTCATTTCCTTGCTTCAAAACTTCAATTGGAGGATCCACAACAGAGTCACCCTTACCCAGAGGGAAAAATTTAAAACTAACCACAGGAGAGTCCTTTTTCACTACATTCGCCCATGACTTTGGAACCTCAGTCTGATTGGAATTCAATTCAGGGCTTGGCTTTGGCAACTCCTCAAATTCTTTCATTTTAACACAATGTTCAGCTTCAGCTTCAGGAACAACACCCTTCATCTTGTCAACAAACGGATCTTGAATGGGAACATCAGATTGTTTAGAACTAGTATCAAACACCTTGTGGGCATTCAACTCTCCATCCACAGGATGAGCACCCATCTGTGGCATACCAAAATCATTCCTAGTTGGAATCTTCCTCATAAACCCATCTTGAGATAGGCCCTCAAAAATCTGTTCCTCCCTGAAGCCTTGCTTTCGCAAAAAGATGAGAGCATCATTAAGCTTCTTCCTTGTGGCATAGAGCGCATCACGCTCAAATTTGGTAGTACGAAGCACCACAGTAATGGTACTGTTAGCATGAGTCATATTGGCTCTGTTTGGAGAAAGCGGTTCATCACTCTCAAACCCTTCATCAACATCTTCAACCAGAACATGTTCAGTACCATCAACCCTCTCTACGGAGTCCTTCAAAGGAATACCGCCAGAGCTACTCTGCCTCACAGGGCCAAACGCATCAATCTCCAAATGACTGCTTCCAGTGTCTTTGCCGGATCCAGACATAATTTCACGAAAGATATCACCACGGATAGCGAAAAGGGCCGCCGAAGAGAAGACCTCATCCTCCAATTTGAACCCATCATGATCTATAGGCGAACCATCAGAATCATAATTCGAGCTCATAGTAAATAATTATAGTAGTATTAAGAAATATAGGTGTAGATCGGGTGTAGAAGAGAGAAGGTTTAAAGATTTAGGTATTAGGGTTTGTGGTAAAGAGAAGGCGGCTGATGAAAATAAGGTGGGTGTTGGGCTCTAACCTAGAGAGAAGGGAGAGAAAAATTCTAGAGAGAGATACATTTTTAGTTAGTTGGAAACGACTTGTATCTTCATTCCAGACTCGTTTGAAGTTGAACACAACTTGTAGCTTCATTTTTGGTTGTTTAAAATTAGAATCAACTTGTAGTTTCATTTTTGACTCGTTTGAGCCTGTAAACAACTTGTTGCTTCATTATTGGTTAGATTGAAGTTGGAAACAACTTGTAGCTTCATTCTAGACTCGTTTGAAGTGGAAAACAATTTGTAACTTCATTTTCGGTTGTTTAAAATTAGAGTCAACTTGTAGTTTCATTTTCGAATCGTTTGAGCCCAGAAACAACTTTTTGCTTCATTATTGGCTGGATTGAAGTTGGAAACAACATTTAGCTTCATTGCGAACTCGTTTGAAGTTGAAAACAACTTTTAGCTTCATTTTCAGTTGTTTAAAATTAGAATCAACTTGTAGTTTCATTCTTGACTCGTGTGAGCCTGTAAACAACTTGTTGCTTAATTATTGGCTAGATTGAAGTTGTAAACAACTTGTAGCTTCATTCTAGACTCGTGGGAAGTGGAAAACAAATTGTAGCTTCATTTTTGGTTGTTTAAAATTAGAATCAACTTGTAGTTTCATTCTTGACTCGTTTGAGCCTGGAAACAACTTGTTGCTTCATTATTGGCTGGATTGAAGTTGGGAACAACATGTAGCTTCATTCAAGACTCGTTTGAAGTTGAAAACAACTTGTAGCTTCATTTTCAGTTGCTTAAAATTAGAATCAACTTGTAGTTTCATTCTTGACTCGTTTGAGCTTGTAAACAACTTGTTGCTTCATTATTGGCTTGATTGAAATTGGAAACAACTTGTAGCTTCATTCTAGACTCGTTGGAAGTGGAAAACAATTTGTAACTTCATTTTCGGTTGTTTAAAATTAGAGTCAACTTGGAGTTTCATTTTTGAATCGTTTGAGCCCGGAAACAACTTTTTGCTTCATTATTGGCTGGATTGAAGTTGGAAACAACATTTAGCTTCATTGCAAACTCGTTTGAAGTTGAAAACAACTTTTAGCTTCATTTTCAGTTGTTTAAAATTAGAATCAACTTGTAGTTTCATTCTTGACTCGTTTGAGCCTGTAAACAACTTGTTGCTTCATTATTGGCTAGATTGAAGTTGTAAACAACTTGTAGCTTCATTCTAGACTCGTGGGAAGTGGAAAACAAATTGTAGCTTCATTTTTGGTTGTTTAAAATTAGAATCAACTTGTAGTTTCATTCTTGACTCGTTTGAGCCTGGAAACAACTTGTTGCTTCATTATTGGCTGGATTGAAGTTGGAAACAACATGTAGCTTCATTCAAGACTCGTTTGAAGTTGAAAACAACTTGTAGCTTCATTTTCAGTTGTTTAAAATTAGAATCAACTTGTAGTTTCATTCTTGACTCGTTTGAGCTTGTAAACAACTTATTGCTTCATTATTGGCTAGATTGAAGTTGGAAACAACTTGTAGCTTCATTCTAGACTCGTTGGAAGTGGAAAACAATTTGTAACTTCATTTTCGGTTGTTTAAAATTAGAGTCAACTTGTAGTTTCATTTTTGAATCGTTTGAGCCCGGAAACAACTTTTTGCTTCATTATTGGCTGGATTGAAGTTGGAAACAACATTTAGCTTCATTGCAAACTCGTTTGAAGTTGAAAACAACTTTTAGCTTCATTTTCAGTTGTTTAAAATTAGAATCAACTTGTAGTTTCATTCTTAACTCGTTTGAGCCTGTAAACAACTTGTTGCTTCATTATTGGCTAGATTGAAGTTGTAAACAACTTGTAGCTTCATTCTAGACTCGTGGGAAGTGGAAAACAAATTGTAGCTTCATTTTTGGTTGTTTAAAATTAGAATCAACTTGTAGTTTCATTCTTGACTCGTTTGAGCCTGGAAACAACTTGTTGCTTCATTATTGGCTGGATTGAAGTTGGAAACAACATGTAGCTTCATTCAAGACTCGTTTGAAGTTGAAAACAACTTGTAGCTTCATTTTCAGTTGTTTAAAATTAGAATCAAGTTGTAGTTTCATTCTTGACTCGTTTGAGCTTGTAAACAACTTGTTGCTTCATTATTGGCTAGATTGAAGTTGGAAACAACTTGTAGCTTCATTCTAGACTCGTTGGAAGTGGAAAACAATTTGTAACTTCATTTTCGGTTGTTTAAAATTAGAGTCAACTTGTAGTTTCATTTTTGAATCGTTTGAGCCCGGAAACAACTTTTTGCTTCATTATTGGCTGGATTGAAGTTGGAAACAACATTTAGCTTCATTGCAAACTCGTTTGAAGTTGAAAACAACTTTTAGCTTCATTTTCAGTTGTTTAAAATTAGAATCAACTTGTAGTTTCATTCTTAACTCGTTTGAGCCTTTAAACAACTTGTTGCTCCATTATTGGCTAGATTGAAGTTGTAAACAACTTGTAGCTTCATTCTAGACTCGTGGGAAGTGGAAAACAAATTGTAGCTTCATATTTGATTGTTTAAAATTAGAATCAACTTGTAGTTTCATTCTTGACTCGTTTGAGCCCGGAAACAACTTGTTGATTCATTATTGGCTGGATTGAAGTTGGAAACAACATGTAGCTTCATTCCAGACTCGTTTGAAGTTGAAAACGACTTGTAACTTCATTTTCAGTTGTTTAAAATTAGAATCAACTTGTAGTTTCATTCTTGACTCGTTTGAGCCTGTAAACAACTTGTTGCTTCATTATTGGCTAGAATGAAGTTGGAAAACAACTTGTAGCTTCATTCTAGACTCGTTCGAAGTGGAAAACAATTTGTATCTTCATTTTCAGTTGTTTAAAATTAGAATCAACTTATAGTTTCATTCTTGAATCGTTTGAGCCCGGAAACAACTTTTTGCTTCATTATTGGCTGGATTGAAGTTGGAAACAACATTTAGCTTCATTGCAAACTCGTTTGAAGTTGAAAACAACTTTTAGCTTCATTTTCAGTTGTTTAAAATTAGAATCAACTTGTGGTTTCATTCTTGACTCGTTTGAGCCTGTAAACAACTTGTTGCTTCATTATTGGCTGGATCAAAGTTGGAAACAACTTGTAGCTTCATTCTAGACTCGTGGGAAGTGGAAAACAATTTGTAACTTCATTTTCGGTTGTTTAAAATTAGAATCAACTTGTAGTTTCATTCTTGACTCGTTTGAGCCCGGAAACAACTTGTTGCTTCATTATTGGCTGGATTGAAGTTGGAAACAACATGTAGCTTAATTCCAGACTCGTTTGAAGTTGAAAACAACTTGTAGCTTCATTTTCAGTTGTTTAAAATTAGAATCAACTTGTAGTTTCATTCTTGACTCGTTTGAGCCTGTAAACAACTTGTTGCTTCGTTATTGGCTAGATTGAAGTTGTAAACTACTTGTAGCTTCATTCTAGACTCGTGGGAAGTGGAAAACAAATTGTAGCTTCATTTTTGATTGTTTAAAATTAGAATCAACTTGTAGTTTCATTCTTGACTCGTTTGAGCCCGGAAACAACTTGTTGCTTCATTATTGGCTGGATTGAAGTTGGAAACAACATGTAGCTTCATTCCAGACTCGTTTGAAGTTGAAAACAACTTGTAGCTTCATTTTCAGTTGTTTAAAATTAGAATCAACTTGTAGTTTCATTCTTGACTCGTTTGAGCCTGTAAACAACTTGTTGCTTCATTATTGGCTAGATTGAAGTTGGAAACAACTTGTAGCTTCATTCTAGACTCGTTCGAAGTGGAAATCAATTTGCATCTTCATTTTCAGTTGTTTAAAATTAGAATCAACTTATAGTTTCATTCTTGAATCGTTTGAGCCCGGAAACAACTTGTTGCTTCATTATTGGCTGGATTGAAGTTGGAAACAACATGTAGCTTCATTCCAGACTCGTTTGAAGTTGAAAACAACTTGTAGCTTCATTTTCAGTTGTTTAAAATTAGAATCAACTTGTAGTTTCATTCTTGACTTGTTTGAGCCTGTAAACAACTTGTTGCTTCATTATTGGCTGGATCGAAGTTGGAAACAACTTGTAGCTTCATTCTAGACTCGTTTGAAGTGGAAAACAATTTGTAGTTTTATTCTTGACTCGTTTGAGCCCGGAAACAACTTTTTGCTTCATTATTGGCTGGATTGAAGTTGGAAACGACTTGTAGCTTCATTCCAGACTCGTTTGAAGTTGAACACAACTTGTACCTTCATTTTCGGTTGTTTAAAATTAGAATCAATTTGTAGTTTCATTTTTGACTCGTTTGAGCCTGTAAACAACTTGTTGCTTCATTATTGGTTAGACTGAAGTTGGAAACAACTTGTAGCTTCATTCTAGACTCGTTTGAAGTGGAAAACAATTTTTAACTTCATTTTCGGTTGTTTAAAATTAGAATCAACTTGTAGTTTCATTCTTGACTCGTTTGAGCCCGGAAACAACTTGTTGCTTCATTATTGGCTGGATTGAAGTTGGAAACAACATTTAGCTTCATTCCAGACTCGTTTGAAGTTGAAAACAACTTGTACCTTCATTTTCAGTTGTTTAAAATTAGATACAACTTGTAGTTTCATTCTTGACTCGTTTGAGCCTGTAAACAACTTGTTGCTTCATTATTGGCTAGATTGAAGTTGTAAACAACTTGTAGCTTCATTCTAGACTCGTGGGAAGTGAAAACAAATTGTAGCTTCATTTTTGATTGTTTAAAATTAGAATCAACTTGTAGTTTCATTCTTGACTCGTTTGAGCCCGGAAACAACTTGTTGCTTCATTATTGGCTGGATTGAAGTTGGAAACAACATGTAGCTTCATTCCAGACTCGTTTGAAGTTGAAAACAACTTGTAGCTTCATTTTCAGTTGTTTAAAATTAGAATCAACTTGTAGTTTCATTCTTGACTCGTTTGAGCCTGTAAACAACTTGTTGCTTCATTATTGGCTGGATCGAAGTTGGAAAAACCTTGTAGCTTCATTCTAGACTCGTTTGAAGTGGAAAACAATTTGTAGTTTCATTCTTGACTCGTTTGAGCCCGGAAACAACTTGTTGCTTCATTATTGGCTGGATTGAAGTTGGAAACGACTTGTAGCTTCATTCCAGACTCGTTTGAAGTTGAACACAACTTTTACCTTCATTTTCGGTTGTTTAAAATTAGAATCAATTTGTAGTTTCATTTTTGACTCGTTTGAGCCTGTAAACAACTTGTTGCTTCATTATTGGTTAGATTGAAGTTGGAAACAACTTTGAGCTTCATTCTAGACTCGTTTGAAGTGGAAAACAATTTGTAACTTCATTTTCGGTTGTTTAAAATTAGAATCAACTTGTAGTTTCATTCTTGACTCGTTTGAGCCCGGAAACAACTTGTTGCTTCATTATTGGCTGGATTGAAGTTGGAAACAACATGTAGCTTCATTCCAGACTCGTTTGAAGTTGAAAACAAACTGTAGCTTCATTTTCAGTTGTTTAAAATTAGAATCAACTTGTAGTTTCATTCTTGACTCGTTTGAGCCTGTAAACAACTTGTTGCTTCATTATTGGCTAGATTGAAGTTGGAAACAACTTGTAGCTTCATTCTAGACTCGTGGGAAGTGGAAAACAAATTGTAGCTTCATTTTTGATTGTTTAAAATTAGAATCAACTTGTAGTTTCATTCTTGACTCGTTTGAGCCCGGAAACAACTTGTTGCTTCATTATTGGCTGGATTGAAGTTGGAAACATGTAGCTTCATTCCAGACTCGTTTGAAGTTGAAAACAACTTGTAGCTTCATTTTCAGTTGTTTAAAATTAGAATCAACTTGTAGTTTCATTTTTGACTCGTTTGAGCCTGTAAACAACTTGTTGCTTCATTATTGGCTAGATTGAAGTTGGAAACAACTTGTAGCTTCATTCTAGACTCGTTCGAAGTGGAAAACAATTTGTATCTTGATTTTCAGTTGTTTAAAATTAGAATCAACTTATAGTTTCATTCTTGAATCGTTTGAGCCCGGAAACAACTTGTTGCTTCATTATTGGCTGGATTGAAGTTGGAAACAACATGTAGCTCCATTCTAGACTCGTTTGAAGTTGAAAACAACTTGTAGCTTCATTTTCAGTTGTTTAAAATTAGAATCAACTTGTAGTTTCATTCTTGACTCGTTTGAGCCTGTAAACAACTTGTTGCTTCATTATTGGCTGGATCGAAGTTGGAAACAACTTGTAGCTTCATTCTAGACTCGTTTGAAGTGGAAAACAATTTGTAGTTTCATTTTTGAATCGTTTGAGCCCGGAAACAACTTTTTGCTTCATTATTGGCTGGATTGAAGTTGGAAACAACATTTAGCTTCATTGCAAACTCGTTTGAAGTTGAAAACAACTATTAGCTTCATTTTCGGTTGTTTAAAATTAGAATCAACTTGTAGTTTCATTCTTGACTCGTTTGAGCCTGTAAACAACTTGTTGCTTCATTATTGGTTAGATTGAAGTTGGAAACAACTTGTAGCTTCATTCTAGACTCGTTTGAAGTGGAAAACAATTTGTAACTTCATTTTCAGTTGTTTAAAATTAGAGTCAACTTGTAGTTTCATTTTTGAATCGTTTGAGCCCGGAAACAACTTTTTGCTTCATTATTGGCTGGATTGAAGTTGGAAACAACATTTAGCTTCATTACAAACTCGTTTGAAGTTGAAAACAACTTTTAGCTTCATTTTCAGTTGTTTAAAATTAGAATCAACTTGTGGTTTCATTCTTGACTCGTTTGAGCCTGTAAACAACTTGTTACTTCATTATTGGCTGGATCAAAGTTGGAAACAACTTGTAGCTTCATTCTAGACTCGTGGGAAGTGGAAAACAATTTGTAACTTCATTTTCGGTTGTTTAAAATTAGAATCAACTTGTAGTTTCATTCTTGACTCGTTTGAGCCCGGAAACAACTTGTTGCTTCATTATTGGCTGGATTGAAGTTGGAAACAACATGTAGCTTAATTCCAGACTCGTTTGAAGTTGAAAACAACTTGTAGCTTCATTTTCAGTTGTTTAAAATTAGAATCAACTTGTAGTTTCATTCTTGACTCGTTTGAGCCTGTAAACAACTTGTTGCTTCATTATTGGCTGGATTGAAGTTGGAAACAACATGTAGCTTCATTCAAGACTCGTTTGAAGTTGAAAACAACTTGTAGCTTCATTTTCAGTTGTTTAAAATTAGAATCAAGTTGTAGTTTCATTCTTGACTCGTTTGAGCTTGTAAACAACTTGTTGCTTCATTATTGGCTAGATTGAAGTTGGAAACAACTTGTAGCTTCATTCTAGACTCGTTGGAAGTGGAAAACAATTTGTAACTTCATTTTCGGTTGTTTAAAATTAGAGTCAACTTGTAGTTTCATTTTTGAATCGTTTGAGCCCGGAAACAACTTTTTGCTTCATTATTGGCTGGATTGAAGTTGGAAACAACATTTAGCTTCATTGCAAACTCGTTTGAAGTTGAAAACAACCTTTAGCTTCATTTTCAGTTGTTTAAAATTAGAATCAACTTGTAGTTTCATTCTTAACTCGTTTGAGCCTGTAAACAACTTGTTGCTCCATTATTGGCTAGATTGAAGTTGTAAACAACTTGTAGCTTCATTCTAGACTCGTGGGAAGTGGAAAACAAATTGTAGCTTCATTTTTGATTGTTTAAAATTAGAATCAACTTGTAGTTTCATTCTTGAGTCGTTTGAGCCCGGAAACAACTTGTTGCTTCATTATTGGCTGGATTGAAGTTGGAAACAACATGTAGCTTCATTCCAGACTCGTTTGAAGTTGAAAACGACTTGTAACTTCATTTTCAGTTGTTTAAAATTAGAATCAACTTGTAGTTTCATTCTTGACTCGTTTGAGCCTGTAAACAACTTGTTGCTTCATTATTGGCTAGAATGAAGTTGGAAAACAACTTGTAGCTTCATTCTAGACTCGTTCGAAGTGGAAAACAATTTGTATCTTCATTTTCAGTTGTTTAAAATTAGAATCAACTTATAGTTTCATTCATGAATCGTTTGAGCCCGGAAACAACTTTTTGCTTCATTATTGGCTGGATTGAAGTTGGAAACAACATTTAGCTTCATTGCAAACTCGTTTGAAGTTGAAAACAACTTTTAGCTTCATTTTCAGTTGTTTAAAATTAGAATCAACTTGTGGTTTCATTCTTGACTCGTTTGAGCCTGTAAACAACTTGTTGCTTCATTATTGGCTGGATCAAAGTTGGAAACAACTTGTAGCTTCATTCTAGACTCGTGGGAAGTGGAAAACAATTTGTAACTTCATTTTCGGTTGTTTAAAATTAGAATCAACTTGTAGTTTCATTCTTGACTCGTTTGAGCCCGGAAACAACTTGTTGCTTCATTATTGGCTGGATTGAAGTTGGAAACAACATGTAGCTTAATTCCAGACTCGTTTGAAGTTGAAAACAACTTGTAGCTTCATTTTCAGTTGTTTAAAATTAGAATCAACTTGTAGTTTCATTCTTGACTCGTTTGAGCCTGTAAACAACTTGTTGCTTCGTTATTGGCTAGATTGAAGTTGTAAACAACTTGTAGCTTCATTCTAGACTCGTGGGAAGTGGAAAACAAATTGTAGCTTCATTTTTGATTGTTTAAAATTAGAATCAACTTGTAGTTTCATTCTTGACTCGTTTGAGCCCGGAAACAACTTGTTGCTTCATTATTGGCTGGATTGAAGTTGGAAACAACATGTAGCTTCATTCCAGACTCGTTTGAAGTTGAAAATAGCTTGTAGCTTCATTTTCAGTTGTTTAAAATTAGAATCAACTTGTAGTTTCATTCTTGACTCGTTTGAGCCTGTAAACAACTTGTTGCTTCATTATTGGCTAGATTGAAGTTGGAAACAACTTGTAGCTTCATTCTAGACTCGTTCGAAGTGGAAATCAATTTGCATCTTCATTTTCAGTTGTTTAAAATTAGAATCAACTTATAGTTTCATTCTTGAATCGTTTGAGCCCGGAAACAACTTGTTGCTTCATTATTGGCTGGATTGAAGTTGGAAACAACATGTAGCTTCATTCCAGACTCGTTTGAAGTTGAAAACAACTTGTAGCTTCATTTTCAGTTGTTTAAAATTAGAATCAACTTGTAGTTTCATTCTTGACTCGTTTGAGCCTGTAAACAACTTGTTGCTTCATTATTGGCTGGATCGAAGTTGGAAACAACTTGTAGCTTCATTCTAGACTCGTTTGAAGTGGAAAACAATTTGTAGTTTTATTCTTGACTCGTTTGAGCCCGGAAACAACTTTTTGCTTCATTATTGGCTGGATTGAAGTTGGAAACGACTTGTAGCTTCATTCCAGACTCGTTTGAAGTAGAACACAACTTGTACCTTCATTTTCGGTTGTTTAAAATTAGAATCAATTTGTAGTTTCATTTTTGACTCGTTTGAGCCTATAAACAACTTGTTGCTTCATTATTGGTTAGACTGAAGTTGGAAACAACTTGTAGCTTCATTCTAGACTCGTTTGAAGTGGAAAACAATTTGTAACTTCATTTCCGGTTGTTTAAAATTAGAATCAACTTGTAGTTTCATTCTTGACTCGTTTGAGCCCGGAAACAACTTGTTGCTTCATTATTGGCTGGATTGAAGTTGGAAACAACATGTAGCTTCATTCCAGACTCGTTTGAAGTTGAAAACAACTTGTACCTTCATTTTCAGTTGTTTAAAATTAGATACAACTTGTAGTTTCATTCTTGACTCGTTTGAGCCTGTAAACAACTTGTTGCTTCATTATTGGCTAGATTGAAGTTGTAAACAACTTGTAGCTTCATTCTAGACTCGTGGGAAGTGGAAAACAAATTGTAGCTTCATTTTTTATTGTTTAAAATTAGAATCAACTTGTAGTTTCATTCTTGACTCGTTTGAGCCCGGAAACAACTTGTTGCTTCATTATTGGCTGGATTGAAGTTGGAAACAACATGTAGCTTCATTCCAGACTCGTTTGAAGTTGAAAACAACTTGTAGCTTCATTTTCAGTTGTTTAAAATTAGAATCAACTTGTAGTTTCATTCTTGACTCGTTTGAGCCTGTAAACAACTTGTTGCTTCATTATTGGCTGGATCGAAGTTGGAAAAACCTTGTAGCTTCATTCTAGACTCGTTTGAAGTGGAAAACAATTTGTAGTTTCATTCTTGACTCGTTTGAGCCCGGAAACAACTTGTTGCTTCATTATTGGCTGGATTGAAGTTGGAAACGACTTGTAGCTTCATTCCAGACTCGTTTGAAGTTGAACACAACTTTTACCTTCATTTTCAGTTGTTTAAAATTAGATACAACTTGTAGTTTCATTCTTGACTCGTTTGAGCCTGTAAACAACTTGTTGCTTCATTATTGGCTAGATTGAAGTTGTAAACAACTTGTAGCTTCATTCTAGACTCGTGGGAAGTGGAAAACAAATTGTAGCTTCATTTTTGATTGTTTAAAATTAGAATCAACTTGTAGTTTCATTCTTGACTCGTTTGAGCCCGGAAACAACTTGTTGCTTCATTATTGGCTGGATTGAAGTTGGAAACAACATGTAGCTTCATTCCAGACTCGTTTGAAGTTGAAAACAACTTGTAGCTTCATTTTTAGTTGTTTAAAATTAGAATCAACTTGTAGTTTCATTCTTGACTCGTTTGAGCCTGTAAACAACTTGTTGCTTCATTATTGGCTGGATCGAAGTTGGAAACAACTTGTAGCTTCATTCTAGACTCGTTTGAAGTGGAAAACAATTTGTAGTTTTATTCTTGACTCGTTTGAGCCCGGAAACAACTTTTTGCTTCATTATTGGCTGGATTGAAGTTGGAAACGACTTGTAGCTTCATTCCAGACTCGTTTGAAGTAGAACACAACTTGTACCTTCATTTTCGGTTGTTTAAAATTAGAATCAATTTGTAGTTTCATTTTTGACTCGTTTGAGCCTATAAACAACTTGTTGCTTCATTATTGGTTAGATTGAAGTTGGAAACAACTTGTAGCTTCATTCTAGACTCGTTTGAAGTGGAAAACAATTTGTAACTTCATTTTCAGTTGTTTAAAATTAGAGTCAACTTGTAGTTTCATTTTTGAATCGTTTGAGCCCGGAAACAACTTTTTGCTTCATTATTGGCTGGATTGAAGTTGGAAACAACATTTAGCTTCATTACAAACTCGTTTGAAGTTGAAAACAACTTTTAGCTTCATTTTCAGTTGTTTAAAATTAGAATCAACTTGTGGTTTCATTCTTGACTCGTTTGAGCCTGTAAACAACTTGTTACTTCATTATTGGCTGGATCAAAGTTGGAAACAACTTGTAGCTTCATTCTAGACTCGTGGGAAGTGGAAAACAATTTGTAACTTCATTTTCGGTTGTTTAAAATTAGAATCAACTTGTAGTTTCATTCTTGACTCGTTTGAGCCCGGAAACAACTTGTTGCTTCATTATTGGCTGGATTGAAGTTGGAAACAACATGTAGCTTAATTCCAGACTCGTTTGAAGTTGAAAACAACTTGTAGCTTCATTTTCAGTTGTTTAAAATTAGAATCAACTTGTAGTTTCATTCTTGACTCGTTTGAGCCTGTAAACAACTTGTTGCTTCATTATTGGCTGGATTGAAGTTGGAAACAACATGTAGCTTCATTCAAGACTCGTTTGAAGTTGAAAACAACTTGTAGCTTCATTTTCAGTTGTTTAAAATTAGAATCAAGTTGTAGTTTCATTCTTGACTCGTTTGAGCTTGTAAACAACTTGTTGCTTCATTATTGGCTAGATTGAAGTTGGAAACAACTTGTAGCTTCATTCTAGACTCGTTGGAAGTGGAAAACAATTTGTAACTTCATTTTCGGTTGTTTAAAATTAGAGTCAACTTGTAGTTTCATTTTTGAATCGTTTGAGCCCGGAAACAACTTTTTGCTTCATTATTGGCTGGATTGAAGTTGGAAACAACATTTAGCTTCATTGCAAACTCGTTTGAAGTTGAAAACAACCTTTAGCTTCATTTTCAGTTGTTTAAAATTAGAATCAACTTGTAGTTTCATTCTTAACTCGTTTGAGCCTGTAAACAACTTGTTGCTCCATTATTGGCTAGATTGAAGTTGTAAACAACTTGTAGCTTCATTCTAGACTCGTGGGAAGTGGAAAACAAATTGTAGCTTCATTTTTGATTGTTTAAAATTAGAATCAACTTGTAGTTTCATTCTTGAGTCGTTTGAGCCCGGAAACAACTTGTTGCTTCATTATTGGCTGGATTGAAGTTGGAAACAACATGTAGCTTCATTCCAGACTCGTTTGAAGTTGAAAACGACTTGTAACTTCATTTTCAGTTGTTTAAAATTAGAATCAACTTGTAGTTTCATTCTTGACTCGTTTGAGCCTGTAAACAACTTGTTGCTTCATTATTGGCTAGAATGAAGTTGGAAAACAACTTGTAGCTTCATTCTAGACTCGTTCGAAGTGGAAAACAATTTGTATCTTCATTTTCAGTTGTTTAAAATTAGAATCAACTTATAGTTTCATTCATGAATCGTTTGAGCCCGGAAACAACTTTTAGCTTCATTATTGGCTGGATTGAAGTTGGAAACAACATTTAGCTTCATTGCAAACTCGTTTGAAGTTGAAAACAACTTTTAGCTTCATTTTCAGTTGTTTAAAATTAGAATCAACTTGTGGTTTCATTCTTGACTCGTTTGAGCCTGTAAACAACTTGTTGCTTCATTATTGGCTGGATCAAAGTTGGAAACAACTTGTAGCTTCATTCTAGACTCGTGGGAAGTGGAAAACAATTTGTAACTTCATTTTCGGTTGTTTAAAATTAGAATCAACTTGTAGTTTCATTCTTGACTCGTTTGAGCCCGGAAACAACTTGTTGCTTCATTATTGGCTGGATTGAAGTTGGAAACAACATGTAGCTTAATTCCAGACTCGTTTGAAGTTGAAAACAACTTGTAGCTTCATTTTCAGTTGTTTAAAATTAGAATCAACTTGTAGTTTCATTCTTGACTCGTTTGAGCCTGTAAACAACTTGTTGCTTCGTTATTGGCTAGATTGAAGTTGTAAACAACTTGTAGCTTCATTCTAGACTCGTGGGAAGTGGAAAACAAATTGTAGCTTCATTTTTGATTGTTTAAAATTAGAATCAACTTGTAGTTTCATTCTTGACTCGTTTGAGCCCGGAAACAACTTGTTGCTTCATTATTGGCTGGATTGAAGTTGGAAACAACATGTAGCTTCATTCCAGACTCGTTTGAAGTTGAAAATAGCTTGTAGCTTCATTTTCAGTTGTTTAAAATTAGAATCAACTTTTAGTTTCATTCTTGACTCGTTTGAGCCTGTAAACAACTTGTTGCTTCATTATTGGCTAGATTGAAGTTGGAAACAACTTGTAGCTTCATTCTAGACTCGTTCGAAGTGGAAATCAATTTGCATCTTCATTTTCAGTTGTTTAAAATTAGAATCAACTTATAGTTTCATTCTTGAATCGTTTGAGCCCGGAAACAACTTGTTGCTTCATTATTGGCTGGATTGAAGTTGGAAACAACATGTAGCTTCATTCCAGACTCGTTTGAAGTTGAAAACAACTTGTAGCTTCATTTTCAGTTGTTTAAAATTAGAATCAACTTGTAGTTTCATTCTTGACTCGTTTGAGCCTGTAAACAACTTGTTGCTTCATTATTGGCTGGATCGAAGTTGGAAACAACTTGTAGCTTCATTCTAGACTCGTTTGAAGTGGAAAACAATTTGTAGTTTTATTCTTGACTCGTTTGAGCCCGGAAACAACTTTTTGCTTCATTATTGGCTGGATTGAAGTTGGAAACGACTTGTAGCTTCATTCCAGACTCGTTTGAAGTAGAACACAACTTGTACCTTCATTTTCGGTTGTTTAAAATTAGAATCAATTTGTAGTTTCATTTTTGACTCGTTTGAGCCTATAAACAACTTGTTGCTTCATTATTGGTTAGACTGAAGTTGGAAACAACTTGTAGCTTCATTCTAGACTCGTTTGAAGTGGAAAACAATTTGTAACTTCATTTCCGGTTGTTTAAAATTAGAATCAACTTGTAGTTTCATTCTTGACTCGTTTGAGCCCGGAAACAACTTGTTGCTTCATTATTAGCTGGATTGAAGTTGGAAACAACATGTAGCTTCATTCCAGACTCGTTTGAAGTTGAAAACAACTTGTACCTTCATTTTCAGTTGTTTAAAATTAGATACAACTTGTAGTTTCATTCTTGACTCGTTTGAGCCTGTAAACAACTTGTTGCTTCATTATTGGCTAGATTGAAGTTGTAAACAACTTGTAGCTTCATTCTAGACTCGTGGGAAGTGGAAAACAAATTGTAGCTTCATTTTTTATTGTTTAAAATTAGAATCAACTTGTAGTTTCATTCTTGACTCGTTTGAGCCCGGAAACAACTTGTTGCTTCATTATTGGCTGGATTGAAGTTGGAAACAACATGTAGCTTCATTCCAGACTCGTTTGAAGTTGAAAACAACTTGTAGCTTCATTTTCAGTTGTTTAAAATTAGAATCAACTTGTAGTTTCATTCTTGACTCGTTTGAGCCTGTAAACAACTTGTTGCTTCATTATTGGCTGGATCGAAGTTGGAAAAACCTTGTAGCTTCATTCTAGACTCGTTTGAAGTGGAAAACAATTTGTAGTTTCATTCTTGACTCGTTTGAGCCCGGAAACAACTTGTTGCTTCATTATTGGCTGGATTGAAGTTGGAAACGACTTGTAGCTTCATTCCAGACTCGTTTGAAGTTGAACACAACTTTTACCTTCATTTTCAGTTGTTTAAAATTAGATACAACTTGTAGTTTCATTCTTGACTCGTTTGAGCCTGTAAACAACTTGTTGCTTCATTATTGGCTAGATTGAAGTTGTAAACAACTTGTAGCTTCATTCTAGACTCGTGGGAAGTGGAAAACAAATTGTAGCTTCATTTTTGATTGTTTAAAATTAGAATCAACTTGTAGTTTCATTCTTGACTCGTTTGAGCCCGGAAACAACTTGTTGCTTCATTATTGGCTGGATTGAAGTTGGAAACAACATGTAGCTTCATTCCAGACTCGTTTGAAGTTGAAAACAACTTGTAGCTTCATTTTCAGTTGTTTAAAATTAGAATCAACTTGTAGTTTCATTCTTGACTCGTTTGAGCCTGTAAACAACTTGTTGCTTCATTATTGGCTGGATCGAAGTTGGAAACAACTTGTAGCTTCATTCTAGACTCGTTTGAAGTGGAAAACAATTTGTAGTTTTATTCTTGACTCGTTTGAGCCCGGAAACAACTTTTTGCTTCATTATTGGCTGGATTGAAGTTGGAAACGACTTGTAGCTTCATTCCAGACTCGTTTGAAGTAGAACACAACTTGTACCTTCATTTTCGGTTGTTTAAAATTAGAATCAATTTGTAGTTTCATTTTTGACTCGTTTGAGCCTATAAACAACTTGTTGCTTCATTATTGGTTAGACTGAAGTTGGAAACAACTTGTAGCTTCATTCTAGACTCGTTTGAAGTGGAAAACAATTTGTAACTTCATTTCCGGTTGTTTAAAATTAGAATCAACTTGTAGTTTCATTCTTGACTCGTTTGAGCCCGGAAACAACTTGTTGCTTCATTATTGGCTGGATTGAAGTTGGAAACAACATGTAGCTTCATTCCAGACTCGTTTGAAGTTGAAAACAACTTGTACCTTCATTTTCAGTTGTTTAAAATTAGATACAACTTGTAGTTTCATTCTTGACTCGTTTGAGCCTGTAAACAACTTGTTGCTTCATTATTGGCTAGATTGAAGTTGTAAACAACTTGTAGCTTCATTCTAGACTCGTGGGAAGTGGAAAACAAATTGTAGCTTCATTTTTTATTGTTTAAAATTAGAATCAACTTGTAGTTTCATTCTTGACTCGTTTGAGCCCGGAAACAACTTGTTGCTTCATTATTGGCTGGATTGAAGTTGGAAACAACATGTAGCTTCATTCCAGACTCGTTTGAAGTTGAAAACAACTTGTAGCTTCATTTTCAGTTGTTTAAAATTAGAATCAACTTGTAGTTTCATTCTTGACTCGTTTGAGCCTGTAAACAACTTGTTGCTTCATTATTGGCTGGATCGAAGTTGGAAAAACCTTGTAGCTTCATTCTAGACTCGTTTGAAGTGGAAAACAATTTGTAGTTTCATTCTTGACTCGTTTGAGCCCGGAAACAACTTGTTGCTTCATTATTGGCTGGATTGAAGTTGGAAACGACTTGTAGCTTCATTCCAGACTCGTTTGAAGTTGAACACAACTTTTACCTTCATTTTCAGTTGTTTAAAATTAGATACAACTTGTAGTTTCATTCTTGACTCGTTTGAGCCTGTAAACAACTTGTTGCTTCATTATTGGCTAGATTGAAGTTGTAAACAACTTGTAGCTTCATTCTAGACTCGTGGGAAGTGGAAAACAAATTGTAGCTTCATTTTTGATTGTTTAAAATTAGAATCAACTTGTAGTTTCATTCTTGACTCGTTTGAGCCCGGAAACAACTTGTTGCTTCATTATTGGCTGGATTGAAGTTGGAAACAACATGTAGCTTCATTCCAGACTCGTTTGAAGTTGAAAACAAACTGTAGCTTCATTTTCAGTTGTTTAAAATTAGAATCAACTTGTAGTTTCATTCTTGACTCGTTTGAGCCTGTAAACAACTTGTTGCTTCATTATTGGCTGGATCGAAGTTGGAAACAACTTGTAGCTTCATTCTAGACTCGTTTGAAGTTGAAAACAACTTGTACCTTAATTTTCAGTTGTTTAAAATTAGATACAACTTGTAGTTTCATTCTTGACTCGTTTGAGCCTGTAAACAACTTGTTGCTTCATTATTGGCTCGATTGAAGTTGTAAACAACTTGTAGCTTCATTCTAGACTCGTGGGAAGTGGAAAACAAATTGTAGCTTCATTTTTGATTGTTTAAAATTAGAATCAACTTGTAGTTTCATTCTTGACTCGTTTGAGCCCGGAAACAACTTGTTGCTTCATTATTGGCTGGATTGAAGTTGGAAACAACATGTAGCTTCATTCCAGACTCGTTTGAAGTTGAAAACAACTTGTAGCTTCATTTTCAGTTGTTTAAAATTAGAATCAACTTGTAGTTTCATTCTTGACTCGTTTGAGCCTGTAAACAACTTGTTGCTTCATTATTGGCTGGATCGAAGTTGGAAACAACTTGTAGCTTCATTCTAGACTCGTTTGAAGTGGAAAACAATTTGTAGTTTCATTCTTGACTCGTTTGAGCCCGGAAACAACTTGTTGCTTCATTATTGGCTGGATTGAAGTTGGAAACGACTTGTAGCTTCATTCCAGACTCGTTTGAAGTTGAACACAACTTTTACCTTCATTTTCGGTTGTTTAAAATTAGAATCAATTTGTAGTTTCATTTTTGACTCGTTTGAGCCTGTAAACAACTTGTTGCTTCATTATTGGTTAGATTGAAGTTGGAAACAACTTGTAGCTTCATTCTAGACTCGTTTGAAGTGGAAAACAATTTGTAACTTCATTTTCGGTTGTTTAAAATTATAATCAACTTGTAGTTTCATTCTTGACTCGTTTGAGCCCGGAAACAACTTGTTGCTTCATTATTGGCTGGATTGAAGTTGGAAACAACATGTAGCTTCATTCCAGACTCGTTTGAAGTTGAAAACAAACTGTAGCTTCATTTTCAGTTGTTTAAAATTAGAATCAACTTGTAGTTTCATTCTTGACTCGTTTGAGCCTGTAAACAACTTGTTGCTTTATTATTGGCTAGATTGAAGTTGGAAACAACTTGTAGCTTCATTCTAGACTCGTGGGAAGTGGAAAACAAATTGTAGCTTCATTTTTGATTGTTTAAAATTAGAATCAACTTGTAGTTTCATTCTTGACTCGTTTGAGCCCGGAAACAACTTGTTGCTTCATTATTGGCTGGATTGAAGTTGGAAACATGTAGCTTCATTCCAGACTCGTTTGAAGTTGAAAACAACTTCTAGCTTCATTTTCAGTTGTTTAAAATTAGAATCAACTTGTAGTTTCATTTTTGACTCGTTTGAGCCTGTAAACAACTTGTTGCTTCATTATTGGCTAGATTGAAGTTGGAAACAACTTGTAGCTTCATTCTAGACTCGTTCGAAGTGGAAAACAATTTGTATCTTGATTTTCAGTTGTTTAAAATTAGAATCAACTTATAGTTTCATTCTTGAATCGTTTGAGCCCGGAAACAACTTGTTGCTTCATTATTGGCTGGATTGAAGTTGGAAACAACATGTAGCTCCATTCCAGACTCGTTTGAAGTTGAAAACAACTTGTAGCTTCATTTTCAGTTGTTTAAAATTAGAATCAACTTGTAGTTTCATTCTTGACTCGTTTGAGCCTGTAAACAACTTGTTGCTTCATTATTGGCTGGATCGAAGTTGGAAACAACTTGTAGCTTCATTCTAGACTCGTTTGAAGTGGAAAACAATTTGTAGTTTCATTTTTGAATCGTTTGAGCCCGGAAACAACTTTTTGCTTCATTATTGGCTGGATTGAAGTTGGAAACAACATTTAGCTTCATTGCAAACTCGTTTGAAGTTGAAAACAACTATTAGCTTCATTTTCGGTTGTTTAAAATTAGAATCAACTTGTAGTTTCATTCTTGACTCGTTTGAGCCTGTAAACAACTTGTTGCTTCATTATTGGTTAGATTGAAGTTGGAAACAACTTGTAGCTTCATTCTAGACTCGTTTGAAGTGGAAAACAATTTGTAACTTCATTTTCAGTTGTTTAAAATTAGAGTCAACTTGTAGTTTCATTTTTGAATCGTTTGAGCCCGGAAACAACTTTTTGCTTCATTATTGGCTGGATTGAAGTTGGAAACAACATTTAGCTTCATTGCAAACTCGTTTGAAGTTGAAAACAACTTTTAGCTTCATTTTCAGTTGTTTAAAATTAGAATCAACTTGTGGTTTCATTCTTGACTCGTTTGAGCCTGTAAACAACTTGTTGCTTCATTATTGGCTGGATCAAAGTTGGAAACAACTTGTAGCTTCATTCTAGACTCGTGGGAAGTGGAAAACAATTTGTAACTTCATTTTCGGTTGTTTAAAATTGGAATCAACTTGTAGTTTCATTCTTGACTCGTTTGAGCCCGGAAACAACTTGTTGCTTCATTATTGGCTGGATTGAAGTTGGAAACAACATGTAGCTTAATTCCAGACTCGTTTGAAGTTGAAAACAACTTGTAGCTTCATTTTCAGTTGTTTAAAATTAGAATCAACTTGTAGTTTCATTCTTGACTCGTTTGAGCCTGTAAACAACTTGTTGCTTCATTATTGGCTAGATTGAAGTTGTAAACAACTTGTAGCTTCATTCTAGACTCGTGGGAAGTGGAAAACAAATTGTAGCTTCATTTTGATTGTTTAAAATTAGAATCAACTTGTAGTTTCATTCTTGACTCGTTTGAGCCCGGAAACAACTTGTTGCTTCATTATTGGCTGGATTGAAGTTGGAAACAACATGTAGCTTCATTCCAGACTCGTTTGAAGTTGAAAACAACTTGTAGCTTCATTTTCAGTTGTTTAAAATTAGAATCAACTTGTAGTTTCATTCTTGACTCGTTTGAGCCTGTAAACAACTTGTTGCTTCATTATTGGCTAGATTGAAGTTGGAAACAACTTGTAGCTTCATTCTAGACTCGTTCGAAGTGGAAATCAATTTGCATCTTCATTTTCAGTTGTTTAAAATTAGAATCAACTTATAGTTTCATTCTTGAATCGTTTGAGACCGGAAACAACTTGTTGCTTCATTATTGGCTGGATTGAAGTTGGAAACAACATGTAGCTTCATTCCAGACTCGTTTGAAGTTGAAAACAACTTGTAGCTTCATTTTCAGTTGTTTAAAATTAGAATCAACTTGTAGTTTCATTCTTGACTCGTTTGAGCCTGTAAACAACTTGTTGCTTCATTATTGGCTGGATCGAAGTTGGAAACAACTTGTAGCTTCATTCTAGACTCGTTTGAAGTGGAAAACAATTTGTAGTTTCATTCTTGACTCGTTTGAGCCCGGAAACAACTTGTTGCTTCATTATTGGCTGGATTGAAGTTGGAAACGACTTGTAGCTTCATTCCAGACTCGTTTGAAGTTGAACACAACTTGTACCTTCATTTTCGGTTGTTTAAAATTAGAATCAATTTGTAGTTTCATTTTTGACTCGTTTGAGCCTGTAAACAACTTGTTGCTTCATTATTGGTTAGATTGAAGTTGGAAACAACTTGTAGCTTCATTCTAGACTCGTTTGAAGTGGAAAACAATTTGTAACTTCATTTTCGGTTGTTTAAAATTAGAATCAACTTGTAGTTTCATTCTTGACTCGTTTGAGCCCGGAAACAACTTGTTGCTTCATTATTGGCTGGATTGAAGTTGGAAACAACATGTAGCTTCATTCCAGACTCGTTTGAAGTTGAAAACAAACTGTAGCTTCATTTTCAGTTGTTTAAAATTAGAATCAACTTGTAGTTTCATTCTTGACTCGTTTGAGCCTGTAAACAACTTGTTGCTTCATTATTGGCTAGATTGAAGTTGGAAACAACTTGTAGCTTCATTCTAGACTCGTGGGAAGTGGAAAACAAATTGTAGCTTCATTTTTGATTGTTTAAAATTAGAATCAACTTGTAGTTTCATTCTTGACTCGTTTGAGCCCGGAAACAACTTGTTGCTTCATTATTGGCTGGATTGAAGTTGGAAACATGTAGCTTCATTCCAGACTCGTTTGAAGTTGAAAACAACTTGTAGCTTCATTTTCAGTTGTTTAAAATTAGAATCAACTTGTAGTTTCATTTTTGACTCGTTTGAGCCTGTAAACAACTAGTTGCTTCATTATTGGCTAGATTGAAGTTGGAAACAACTTGTAGCTTCATTCTAGACTCGTTTGAAGTGGAAAACAATTTGTATCTTGATTTTCAGTTGTTTAAAATTAGAATCAACTTATAGTTTCATTCTTGAATCGTTTGAGCCCGGAAACAACTTGTTGCTTCATTATTGGCTGGATTGAAGTTGGAAACAACATGTAGCTCCATTCCAGACTCGTTTGAAGTTGAAAACAACTTGTAGCTTCATTTTCAGTTGTTTAAAATTAGAATCAACTTGTAGTTTCATTCTTGACTCGTTTGAGCCTGTAAACAACTTGTTGCTTCATTATTGGCTGGATCGAAGTTGGAAACAACTTGTAGCTTCATTCTAGACTCGTTTGAAGTGGAAAACAATTTGTAGTTTCATTTTTGAATCGTTTGAGCCCGGAAACAACTTTTTGCTTCATTATAGGCTGGATTGAAGTTGGAAACAACATTTAGCTTCATTGCCAACTCGTTTGAAGTTGAAACAACTATTAGCTTCATTTTCGGTTGTTTAAAATTAGAATCAACTTGTAGTTTCATTCTTGACTCGTTTGAGCCTGTAAACAACTTGTTGCTTCATTATTGGTTAGATTGAAGTTGGAAACAACTTGTAGCTTCATTCTAGACTCGTTTGAAGTGGAAAACAATTTGTAACTTCATTTTCGGTTGTTTAAAATTAGAGTCAACTTGTAGTTTCATTTTTGAATCGTTTGAGCCCGGAAACAACTTTTTGCTTCATTATTGGCTGGATTGAAGTTGGAAACAACATTTAGCTTCATTGCAAACTCGTTTGAAGTTGAAAACAACTTTTAGCTTCATTTTCAGTTGTTTAAAATTAGAATCAACTTTGGTTTCATTCTTGACTTGATTGAGCCCGGAAACAACTTGTTGCTTCATTATTGGCTGGATTGAAGTTGGAAACAACTTGTAGCTTCATTCTAGACTCGTGGGAAGTGGAAAACATATTGTAGCTTCATTTTTGGTTGTTTAAAATTAGAATCAACTTGTAGTTTCATTCTTGACTCGTTTGAGCCCGGAAACAACTTGTTGCTTCATTATTGGCTGGATTGAAGTTGGAAACCACATGTAGCTTAATTCCAGACTCGTTTGAAGTTGAAAACAACTTGTAGATTCATTTTCAGTTGTTTAAAATTAGAATCAACTTGTCGTTTCATTCTTGACTCGTTTGAGCCTGTAAACAACTTGTTGCTTCATTATTGGCTGGATCGAAGTTGGAAACAACTTGTAGCTTCATTCTAGACTCGTTTGAAGTGGAAAACAATTTGTAGTTTCATTCTTGACTCGTTTGAGCCCGGAAACAACTTGTTGCTTCATTATTGGCTGGATTGAAGTTGGAAACGACTTGTAGCTTCATTCCAGACTCGTTTGAAGTTGAACACAACTTGTACCTTCATTTTCGGTTGTTTAAAATTAGAATCAACTTGTAGTTTCATTCTTGACTCGTTTGAGCCTGTAAACAACTTGTTGCTTCATTATTGGGTAGATTGAAGTTGGAAACAACTTGTAGCTTCATTCTAGACTCGTTTGAAGTGGAAAACAATTTGTAACTTCATTTTCGGTTGTTTAAAATTAGAGTCAACTTGTAGTTTCATTTTTGAATCGTTTGAGCCCGGAAACAACTTTTTGCTTCATTATAGGCTGGATTGAAGTTGGAAACAACATTTAGCTTCATTGCAAACTCGTTTGAAGTTGAAAACAACTTTTAGCTTCATTTTCAGTTGTTTAAAATTAGAATCAACTTGTGGTTTCATTCTTGACTTGTTTGAGCCCGGAAACAACTTGTTGCTTCATTATTGGCTGGATTGAAGTTGGAAACAACTTGTAGCTTCATTCTAGACTCGTGGGAAGTGGAAAACATATTGTAGCTTCATTTTTGGTTGTTTAAAATTATAATCAACTTGTAGTTTCATTCTTGACTCGTTTGAGCCCGGAAACAACTTGTTGCTTCATTATTGGCTGGATTGAAGTTGGAAACCACATGTAGCTTAATTCCAGACTCGTTTGAAGTTGAAAACAACTTGTAGCTTCATTTTCAGTTGTTTAAAATTAGAATCAACTTGTAGTTTCATTCTTGACTCGTTTGAGCCTGTAAACAACTTGTTGCTTCATTATTGGCTGGATCGAAGTTGGAAACAACTTGTAGCTTCATTCTAGACTCGTTTGAAGTGGAAAACAATTTGTAGTTTCATTCTTGACTCGTTTGAGCCCGGAAACAACTTGTTGCTTCATTATTGGCTGGATTGAAGTTGGAAACGACTTGTAGCTTCATTCCAGACTCGTTTGAAGTTGAACACAACTTGTACCTTCATTTTCGGTTGTTTAAAATTAGAATCAATTTGTAGTTTCATTTTTGACTCGTTTGAGCCTGTAAACAACTTGTTGCTTCATTATTGGTTAGATTGAAGTTGGAAACAACTTGTAGCTTCATTCTAGACTCGTTTGAAGTGGAAAACAATTTGTAACTTCATTTTCGGTTGTTTAAAATTAGAATCAACTTGTAGTTTCATTCTTGACTCGTTTGAGCCCGGAAACAACTTGTTGCTTCATTATTGGCTGGATTGAAGTTGGAAACAACATGTAGCTTCATTCCAGACTCGTTTGAAGTTGAAAACAAACTGTAGCTTCATTTTCAGTTGTTTAAAATTAGAATCAACTTGTAGTTTCATTCTTGACTCGTTTGAGCCTGTAAACAACTTGTTGCTTCATTATTGGCTAGATTGAAGTTGGAAACAACTTGTAGCTTCATTCTAGACTCGTGGGAAGTGGAAAACAAATTGTAGCTTCATTTTTGATTGTTTAAAATTAGAATCAACTTGTAGTTTCATTCTTGACTCGTTTGAGCCCGGAAACAACTTGTTGCTTCATTATTGGCTGGATTGAAGTTGGAAACATGTAGCTTCATTCCAGACTCGTTTGAAGTTGAAAACAACTTGTAGCTTCATTTTCAGTTGTTTAAAATTAGAATCAACTTGTAGTTTCATTTTTGACTCGTTTGAGCCTGTAAACAACTTGTTGCTTCATTATTGGCTAGATTGAAGTTGGAAACAACTTGTAGCTTCATTCTAGACTCGTTTGAAGTGGAAAACAATTTGTATCTTGATTTTCAGTTGTTTAAAATTAGAATCAACTTATAGTTTCATTCTTGAATCGTTTGAGCCCGGAAACAACTTGTTGCTTCATTATTGGCTGGATTGAAGTTGGAAACAACATGTAGCTCCATTCCAGACTCGTTTGAAGTTGAAAACAACTTGTAGCTTCATTTTCAGTTGTTTAAAATTAGAATCAACTTGTAGTTTCATTCTTGACTCGTTTGAGCCTGTAAACAACTTGTTGCTTCATTATTGGCTGGATCGAAGTTGGAAACAACTTGTAGCTTCATTCTAGACTCGTTTGAAGTGGAAAACAATTTGTAGTTTCATTTTTGAATCGTTTGAGCCCGGAAACAACTTTTTGCTTCATTATTGGCTGGATTGAAGTTGGAAACAACATTTAGCTTCATTGCCAACTCGTTTGAAGTTGAAACAACTATTAGCTTCATTTTCGGTTGTTTAAAATTAGAATCAACTTGTAGTTTCATTCTTGACTCGTTTGAGCCTGTAAACAACTTGTTGCTTCATTATTGGTTAGATTGAAGTTGGAAACAACTTGTAGCTTCATTCTAGACTCGTTTGAAGTGGAAAACAATTTGTAACTTCATTTTCGGTTGTTTAAAATTAGAGTCAACTTGTAGTTTCATTTTTGAATCGTTTGAGCCCGGAAACAACTTTTTGCTTCATTATTGGCTGGATTGAAGTTGGAAACAACATTTAGCTTCATTGCAAACTCGTTTGAAGTTGAAAACAACTTTTAGCTTCATTTTCAGTTGTTTAAAATTAGAATCAACTTTGGTTTCATTCTTGACTTGTTTGAGCCCGGAAACAACTTGTTGCTTCATTATTGGCTGGATTGAAGTTGGAAACAACTTGTAGCTTCATTCTAGACTCGTGGGAAGTGGAAAACATATTGTAGCTTCATTTTTGGTTGTTTAAAATTAGAATCAACTTGTAGTTTCATTCTTGACTCGTTTGAGCCCGGAAACAACTTGTTGCTTCATTATTGGCTGGATTGAAGTTGGAAACCACATGTAGCTTAATTCCAGACTCGTTTGAAGTTGAAAACAACTTGTAGCTTCATTTTCAGTTGTTTAAAATTAGAATCAACTTGTAGTTTCATTCTTGACTCGTTTGAGCCTGTAAACAACTTGTTGCTTCATTATTGGCTGGATCGAAGTTGGAAACAACTTGTAGCTTCATTCTAGACTCGTTTGAAGTGGAAAACAATTTGTAGTTTCATTCTTGACTCGTTTGAGCCCGGAAACAACTTGTTGCTTCATTATTGGCTGGATTGAAGTTGGAAACGACTTGTAGCTTCATTCCAGACTCGTTTGAAGTTGAACACAACTTGTACCTTCATTTTCGGTTGTTTAAAATTAGAATCAACTTGTAGTTTCATTCTTGACTCGTTTGAGCCTGTAAACAACTTGTTGCTTCATTATTGGTTAGATTGAAGTTGGAAACAACTTGTAGCTTCATTCTAGACTCGTTTGAAGTGGAAAACAATTTGTAACTTCATTTTCGGTTGTTTAAAATTAGAGTCAACTTGTAGTTTCATTTTTGAATCGTTTGAGCCCGGAAACAACTTTTTGCTTCATTATAGGCTGGATTGAAGTTGGAAACAACATTTAGCTTCATTGCAAACTCGTTTGAAGTTGAAAACAACTTTTAGCTTCATTTTCAGTTGTTTAAAATTAGAATCAACTTGTGGTTTCATTCTTGACTTGTTTGAGCCCGGAAACAACTTGTTGCTTCATTATTGGCTGGATTGAAGTTGGAAACAACTTGTAGGTTCAATCTAGACTCGTGGGAAGTGGAAAACATATTGTAGCTTCATTTTTGGTTGTTTAAAATTATAATCAACTTGTAGTTTCATTCTTGACTCGTTTGAGCCCGGAAACAACTTGTTGCTTCATTATTGGCTGGATTGAAGTTGGAAACCACATGTAGCTTAATTCCAGACTCGTTTGAAGTTGAAAACAACTTGTAGCTTCATTTTCAGTTGTTTAAAATTAGAATCAACTTGTAGTTTCATTCTTGACTCGTTTGAGCCTGTAAACAACTTGTTGCTTCATTATTGGCTGGATCGAAGTTGGAAACAACTTGTAGCTTCATTCTAGACTCGTTTGAAGTGGAAAACAATTTGTAGTTTCATTCTTGACTCGTTTGAGCCCGGAAACAACTTGTTGCTTCATTATTGGCTGGATTGAAGTTGGAAACGACTTGTAGCTTCATTCCAGACTCGTTTGAAGTTGAACACAACTTGTACCTTCATTTTCGGTTGTTTAAAATTAGAATCAACTTGTAGTTTCATTCTTGACTCGTTTGAGCCTGTAAACAACTTGTTGCTTCATTATTGGTTAGATTGAAGTTGGAAACAACTTGTAGCTTCATTCTAGACTCGTTTGAAGTGGAAAACAATTTGTAACTTCATTTTCGGTTGTTTAAAATTAGAGTCAACTTGTAGTTTCATTTTTGAATCGTTTGAGCCCGGAAACAACTTTTTGCTTCATTATAGGCTGGATTGAAGTTGGAAACAACATTTAGCTTCATTGCAAACTCGTTTGAAGTTGAAAACAACTTTTAGCTTCATTTTCAGTTGTTTAAAATTAGAATCAACTTGTGGTTTCATTCTTGACTTGTTTGAGCCCGGAAACAACTTGTTGCTTCATTATTGGCTGGATTGAAGTTGGAAACAACTTGTAGGTTCAATCTAGACTCGTGGGAAGTGGAAAACATATTGTAGCTTCATTTTTGGTTGTTTAAAATTATAATCAACTTGTAGTTTCATTCTTGACTCGTTTGAGCCCGGAAACAACTTGTTGCTTCATTATTGGCTGGATTGAAGTTGGAAACCACATGTAGCTTAATTCCAGACTCGTTTGAAGTTGAAAACAACTTGTAGCTTCATTTTCAGTTGTTTAAAATTAGAATCAACTTGTAGTTTCATTCTTGACTCGTTTGAGCCTGTAAACAACTTGTTGCTTCATTATTGGCTGGATCGAAGTTGGAAACAACTTGTAGCTTCATTCTAGACTCGTTTGAAGTGGAAAACAATTTGTAGTTTCATTCTTGACTCGTTTGAGCCCGGAAACAACTTGTTGCTTCATTATTGGCTGGATTGAAGTTGGAAACGACTTGTAGCTTCATTCCAGACTCGTTTGAAGTTGAACACAACTTGTACCTTCATTTTCGATTGTTTAAAATTAGAATCAACTTGTAGTTTCATTTTCGACTCGTTTGAGCCTGTAAACAACTTGTTGCTTCATTATTGGTTAGATTGAAGTTGGAAACAACTTGTAGCTTCATTCTAGACTCGTTTGAAGTGGAAAACAATTTGTAACTTCATTTTCGGTTGTTTAAAATTAGAATCAACTTGTAGTTTCATTCTTGACTCGTTTGAGCCCGGAAACAACTTGTTGCCTCATTATTGGCTGGATTGAAGTTGGAAACAACATGTAGCTTCATTCCAGACTCGTTTGAAGTTGAAAACAACTTGTAGCTTCATTTTCAGTTGTTTAAAATTGTAATCAACTTGTAGTTTCATTCTTGACTCGTTTGAGCCTGTAAACAACTTGTTGCTTCATTATTGGCTAGATTGAAGTTGGAAACAACTTGTAGCTTCATTCTAGACTCGTGGGAAGTGGAAAACAAATTGTAGCTTCATTTTTGATTGTTTAAAATTAGAATCAACTTGTAGTTTCATTCTTGACTCGTTTGAGCCCGGAAACAACTTGTTGCTTCATTATTGGCTGGATTGAAGTTGGAAACATGTAGCTTCATTCCAGACTCGTTTGAAGTTGAAAACAACTTGTAGCTTCATTTTCAGTTGTTTAAAATTAGAATCAACTTGTAGTTTCATTTTTGACTCGTTTGAGCCTGTAAACAACTTGTTGCTTCATTATTGGCTAGATTGAAGTTGGAAACAACTTGTAGCTTCATTCTAGACTCGTTCGAAGTGGAAAAAAATTTGTATCTTGATTTTCAGTTGTTTAAAATTAGAATCAACTTATAGTTTCATTCTTGAATCGTTTGAGCCCGGAAACAACTTGTTGCTTCATTATTGGCTGGATTGAAGTTGGAAACAACATGTAGCTCCATTCCAGACTCGTTTGAAGTTGAAAACAACTTGTAGCTTCATTTTCAGTTGTTTAAAATTAGAATCAACTTGTAGTTTCATTCTTGACTCGTTTGAGCCTGTAAACAACTTGTTGCTTCATTATTGGCTGGATCGAAGTTGGAAACAACTTGTAGCTTCATTCTAGACTCGTTTGAAGTGGAAAACAATTTGTAGTTTCATTCTTGACTCGTTTGAGCCCAGAAACAACTTGTTGCTTCATTATTGGCTGGTTTGAAGTTGGAAACGACTTGTAGCTTCATTCCAGACTCGTTTGAAGTTGAACACAACTTGTAGCTTCATTTTCAGTTGTTTAAAATTAGAATCAACTTGTAGTTTCATTTTTGACTCGTTTGAGCCTGTAAACAACTTGTTGCTTCATTATTGGTTAGATTGAAGTTGGAAACAACTTGTAGCTTCATTCTAGACTCGTTTGAAGTGGAAAACAATTTGTAACTTCATTTTCGGTTGTTTAAAATTAGAGTCAACTTGTAGTTTCATTTTTGAATCGTTTGAGCCCGGAAACAACTTTTTGCTTCATTATTGGCTGGATTGAAGTTGGAAACAACATTTAGCTTCATTGCAAACTCGTTTGAAGTTGAAAACAACTTTTAGCTTCATTTTCAGTTGTTTAAAATTAGAATCAACTTGTAGTTTCATTCTTGACTCGTTTGAGCCTGTAAACAACTTGTTGCTTCATTATTGGCTGGATCGAAGTTGGAAACAACTTGTAGCTTCATTCTAGACTCGTGGGAAGTGGAAAACATATTGTAGCTTCATTTTTGGTTGTTTAAAATTAGAATCAACTTGTAGTTTCATTCTTGACTCGTTTGAGCCCGGAAACAACTTGTTGCTTCATTATTGGCTGGATTGAAGTTGGAAACCACATGTAGCTTAATTCCAGACTCGTTTGAAGTTGAAATCAACTTGTAGCTTCATTTTCAGTTGTTTAAAATTAGAATCAACTTGTAGTTTCATTCTTGACTCGTTTGAGCCTGTAAACAACTTGTTGCCTCATTATTGGCTAGATTGAAGTTGGAAACAACTTGTAGCTTCATTCTAGACTCGTTCGAAGTGGAAAACAATTTGTATCTTCATTTTCAGTTGTTTAAAATTAGAATCAACTTATAGTTTCATTCTTGAATCGTTTGAGCCCGGAAACAACTTGTTGCTTCATTATTGGCTGGATTGAAGTTGGAAACAACATGTAGCTTCCTTCCAGACTCGTTTGAAGTTGAAAACAACTTGTAGCTTCATTTTCAGTTGTTTAAAATTAGATGTTAGGTCCTATAAACTCACTATATTAATTTATATAGTGAACACAATCAATAACACAATATGACAATATAAGAGATTGAAAGCAGTAAACTCTTATTCACAAAGCTTGAATGGTTACAAAAACTCTCTCAGTGATTTATATATTATCACTAAGAGCTGCTAGGGTACTGTAAAATATACTCGATAACTTAACTCCTATAGAGTAACCCTAATCTGTGTTTATATAGACACAGTTACAAAATCAATCTCTGATTTGATATCCTATAAATCAGCTATGTATTCTATCAATCAAAGATTGCTACTGTTTTCTGTTTAGTTTCCATAGTCAGCAAATCACTCCTCCGCTTCCATCCTTCCTTGAAGTATATCCGCTTCTGAGCTCTTTCCACGTGTAAACTCTGACGAGTCTTGACTATGTAAACTCTGATTAGACTTTATCAAACTCTGGTCAGACTTTATTAAACTCTGATCAGCTTCCAGCTTAAACTCTGATTTCTCCTGTTCTAAAACAAACTTTAAGAACATTAGTAATCATCAATTATATCTAACAATCTCCCCCAACTTGTGCATAAATATTTTATGTGCAAGTTAACAGATAATTGATGATGTCAAAACAAATAAGTCAAATGCAACAGAGTTTAGCTACATAACAGAAAACTTTTAAACCTTACAGATAGTTTCACTCCTTAGCTTCATAGACACCATTGGCTGTCTTTAAGTACTCTCTGAGGAGTTCCCTTTCAGCTTCTGTAAGTGCTGTGATCATCTGTCTCTTGATCTCCCTTAGTTCTGGATCTGAAACTCCAGTTTGATAAATTGCAGCTCTGAGATCATAGATCTTGTTTCTTCTCATGTCTTTATCCAGCCTTATGTAATAACCTTTATCAGACTCTTCATTGAAGCTCAGAGTACTGATTCCAGCTATTGTTTCTAATTTTGCTGAATTCTTCTTCATCTCAACTAGCTGTCCTTGATGATTGAAGTACTTAGGAATAAAAGGTCCAGCATTCTTGTTTCCTGTAATCCCCATCTTTCTTCTGATTTGATCTTTGAGCAGATTTGAGATGTGTTGACATGACTTGTTCTTCACTTGAAATATGTGTGAGACATATCTCAATTCCTCCCAGTGTTTAGCATAGAGATCAGCTTCAATAACCCTAAACACTGTTCCATCAGACATGAAGTAGATAAGAATGTTATCACCTCTGTCATTCTTCACCAGTTGGACTGAATCCAGTTTGTCCATTCTTTCTTGCAATGCTCCAATCTTGGGTGCACAGAGAGATGAGGGGTCTGTTGACATTGATCCTATACTCTGATCAAATTTTTCATATTTAGATCCTAGTCCTCCTTTATCTCTTCCTGCTTTTCGATGAGAGATTGGTTGAATTGAGCCCTTTTCAAAATTTATCTCAGTCATCAGACTTGGTTTTGCAAATCCTGGCAATGGAGTTGTTGTTGGTTTGAACACAGCTTGAGCCTTGTCAGAGGTTGTGTCTTTCTTTGTTTCCTTATTAACTTGAGCTGTGTCAGAGGTTAATTTTTCTTGTTGTGATTCTGCAATATGAGCTTTGTCAGAGATTGCAGCTTCTGATTTCTTTCCCTTTACAACTTGATCTTTGTCAGAGGTTGTAGGCTTCTTCTGAGTCAACCCTTTTTCTAGGTGTTCATCTACTTTGCTTTTTCCTTTGGATGTATACTCATCATCAGAGTATATCTTTTTGACTGGTAAACTCTGATCAGCAACAGTAGCTTCCTTGATCAGTATCCCTTTTTCCTTTGGTCTGGCAGTTGATTTTGCAGGTTTCTGGATTTTTCCTGAGGTTATAGCTTCAACATGTTCTTTCTTCAGTTCTGCTTCCTCTGCAGCAATCAACTCCAAATCCAATTTGGCTTCTGGATTTTCTTGTTCAAATAACAATCTAGCATACTCTTCATCAGTCATTGGTTTATCTGATCCAGCCACTGGTCTTTGCTTTGATCCAGATGTGACATTGTGTGTTGGAACTGGAGCAGACTTTGAGCTTTGCTTAGACTGTTTTTGACTGTCAGAGTTTGAAACTCTTCCACCAGTGGTAGCTTGAAATCTTTTGTTCTTTGTGAAGTCATCCACATCATCATCATCATCATTTTTCTTTCTCTTCAGAGTTTGAGAAGTAGTCTTGCATTTGACATTAGCTACTCTCTCCCCCTTTTTGACATCATCCTCATCAGGAATCAGTATTGAAGTTATCAGAGAAAGTGAAGATTGGATGGCTTCAAGCTGTTTGGACATTGCCTCTTGAGTAGACTCAATGTTGGACATACTCTGTTTCAGAGATTGATTGGCAGACACCAGCTTCTTCATGTCTTCCTTCAGAGGTAGCAAGTGCCTTTTCTTGTCCATATTCTGAGTTTCCTTGAAATTGGCTACCTCTGTTCTGAGACCATCTACTGATTTCGATGTCTGAGCATGAGCAGTATGAAATGTCTTCAGATATAGAACTGTGCCTTTGAGGCTTGACATAACATCAGAGTTTGTAATCTTATTCTCTGCCATGGATAAGAATTCTTCAGCCTTTGCTGGCTCCAGAGAATGCTGGTGGCTCAGCCAGAATTTGTCCCATACTTCATTTGGTGGATCAACCTGAAGATCCCTGGGAAGAGGCTCAGAGTTTGTCTTCAGAGTTTGCAGCCTGGTATTATATTGGCTGGTAGACTCCCATTTCTGTCGTTGAAGAGACATGGGGACTTCATCCTCATTGTCATCATCTTCACTTTCATCCTCATCATCAGATGCAGGATCTTCAACATTCTCAACAGGATCTGGAATAACAGTCTCTTGAGCTGCAGATTTTGATTTTGATTTGCTAGGCTCTTCACTAGCCTTAGCAAGAGACTGCAGTGCTTCCAAAGCTACCTTGTCAGAGTCTTCAATGACAGCATCTGACTTGTAATTTTCTGGTGCTGTATCATGAATAATGGCACCCTCAGGAAATTTCAATGGAGATTGAGGAATTTGAGTGGAGGGTCCATGATCAGAGATTGGAGTTGTCCCAGCTTCAGTGGTAACTGGTTCACCACACCTTATTTCTTCATCTACTTCAGATGATGTAGTAGATGCTGTAGCAGCAGAGATTGGAACAGCTTGAAGAGGATGCACCATCAGAGCTTGAGAAGATTCTGGAAGTGTAGTAGATGGTGCTTGCTCTTCCTGGGTGGTGAAATCTATGATTTCAGTGATGGGTACCTTGGCCTTCTTAGGCTTGTTTGCCCTTCTCTTAAATCGAACTTTCCTTGACTGAGGGCTAGCCTGAGAAGGTTCAGAGTTTGTTGCATGAGAAGGTTCAAGATCATCATAATCATAAGCTGCAACCAGTCTCCTTCTTTTCTGCTTTGGTGGAGAAGCAGCTTCAGTGTTTAAAGTCTTAGAGACTGTATCAGAGTTTACAGCATCAGAGTTTGCTGGTATATCAGACTTTGTCTTCAGAACTTGTGTAGCAACAGAGGTTCTGGTCTTCACAGTGGAAGGGGCATCAGACTTTGTGAACTTTGATGGTTTTGGTGTAGATTTGGTGGAAGGGGTTTTGAGTGATGATCTGGTGGCTGTAGGAGAGACTGGAGGTTGTGGTTGGTGTTGAGGCTGTTGTTGTGGTGCTTGAGGCAGATTCAGCCTAGCTCTTAATGGAGCTGGAATTTGTAAAGGCCTGAGAACTGGTCTCTTCTCATCTTTAGATATGAGATCTTTGAAAACCCTTTTATGAAGTTTAAAAGGTTTGATCTCATCTGCAGCATCAAAAGCCACTTCTCCAACAGTGGCATTAAACAGCAATTGGCAAAAGCGTGAAAAATATATAATCTGACGATTTTCATGCATTCTTTCACCAATATTTCTAATAACTAATCTACCAAAATCGAAATTAGTAGAATAGATCAGAGAATACCCAATTTGCAGCATATCCATGGGTATGGCATCCCAGTTGGTGCTTTTCTTCTGGAAAGCCCTGGTAATGCAGTCGAAGAAAAAGCTCCACTCCTTCCTGAGTCTTGGACGCTTTAATTGACCCAATTTATCAAGAGAATCATAGTAGCCCAAATCAGTCATCATGGTTCTGAGGTTGGCATCTCCATTTGTAATGTAAGCAGCACTCTCTGGCAGGTTGAGTGCTGCTCGGACGGTGGCTGGAGTGACAGCATATTCCGCTCCATCATATTCAAATACAATGGATGGTGATCCAGATGCACCACCATTGTCATAATGCCCTGTTCTCCAGAAAGTGATGATTTGGCTTCCAGAGAGTCTGGCAGGAGCTGTAAGGGCAGTGGCCAGGGCACTCTGTGCCAAGAATTGCTGGATGGGATGATAGTCCCTTGGAACATCAGTGGTGTCAAGAATGGCTGCGTGGTTGTTTGGTACAAATTCCACACCTGCATAGGTAAACGCTGTAGTGGCCATTAGATCAGAGTTTGTGAAGGAAGGTGTTTGAGAAGGTGTGTAAGAGAAGATTTGAATTGCAGAGAGAAAAGCGTAAGAGTTTGTTGAGAGAGTGTGTGTAAAGATGAAGTGTATAAGTGAATAATAAGCAATAAAATCTGATGTGATAAACTCTTCAGATTTTGTTTAGCTGTACACGCTTGGGCTTTTTGTTCAGCTGGACACCTGTCAGTTTTTAACTGGTAGATGAATGTTAGTGGCATGGAGAAAAGAAAATAGTAATCATGAGCGCAGTAAAACTTGTGCAGTTATAAATGCTGATTACACGTTCTCCTATTAAAATGTTTTTCATGTAAACCCACTAACAATACAGCCGTTTGGTACACTCTCTTCACATTCTCTGAATATTTAACTCCTGAAATGTACAATATTTTAACAATCAAGATCAAGTCCCTCGAATTTTAAACTCTGAGATTTAAAACAAAGAAAATAAATTTCTAAGTACCTCAGAATAAGACATAATGTTTAGAAAATTCATCGAAAAATCAGAGTTTGTCATAAAATCCATAGCTCAATAATGTGCTTGTGAAATAATGTGTGTGATTTAACATATTAAATCAGAGACTAAAGAGTTTCACAATTTCGTAATTATAAGGTAGACAAAAATAATTTATTTAAACTCTCAAGACATAGACAACAGACATACTCTGATGAAGAAATATATAAAATAAACTAACCCCCTTTTTTTCTTTTTTTTTCTTTTTTTTTTCAGGACGCTTTTCAGTGTAAATGAATCACGACCTTTAAATATAACAGTATTTCTCCAGTAATCAGAGATTGTGACTGGTCACCATAGATTATAAAATCTTAGCAATTACTTAATACCAGCAAATGTTTGGGTCTTCCCAGTCACTGTCATATAGACATCTAAGATCTCAAAGGAGTACCATGCTTATTTTCAGGGGTGTGTATAGCATCAGAGTTTATAATCACTGTCTAATTTACTGAGAGAGAATGCAAATTAATCAGTCTCACTTATAATTAAGATATGTGAAGTAATAGAGTCTCAATGATATCAACATGCATATAGTGTAAAATAGTAGCACAAAATTGAGATCAAGATTAAAGAACTTAACTGAGATTCATGATTACTAATTCATATCATGCTTCATAGTATCTTCACAGGTTATTTGTCTCAGAGAAATAAAATGAGATCATTTATCAAGATTCAGAGTTTACAAGCATCAGAGAATATTGTCAGAGAATGACAATCAGAGTATAACAAACAGAGTATATCATCAGAGAATGTCATCAGAGTTTAATCAATCAGAGTATATCATGGCAAGTTTGTGAGCAATACATATGGTAATTTGACAATATAAACTTGAAAGATCTGACCATTATGTTTACTCAGTTCCTGATATCATTCCTAGCTCATTCACCAGCCTAGTAAAGGTTGCTTCACTTAGTGGTTTGGTGAATATGTCTGCTAGCTGCTGTTCTGTGGGAACAAAGTGAAGTTCAATGGTTCCTTCCAGCACATGCTCCCTTATAAAATGATATCTTATACTGATGTGCTTTGTCAGAGAATGTTGAACTGGGTTTCCTGTCATAGCAATAGCACTTTGATTATCACAATAAATAGGAATTTTAGAAAAGGATAACCCATAGTCCAACAATTGATTCTTCATCCAAAGAATTTGAGCACATCAGCTGCCTGCAGCTATATACTCTGACTCTGCTGTTGATGTTGAAATTGACTTTTGCTTCTTGCTGTACCAAGAAACAAGTCTTCCACCCAGAAATTGACAACTCCCACTTGTGCTTTTCCTGTCAATTTTGCAACCTGCAAAATCTGCATCAGAGTATCCAATTAGACTAAAATCTGATTCTCTAGGATACCACAATCCCAATGATGTGGGTCCCTTGAGATATCTGAATATCCTCTTTACTGCAATCAGACGAGGCTCTCTTGGATCTGCCTGAAATCTTGCACATAGACATGTGGCATACATTATGTCTGGTCTACTTGCAGTCAGATAAAGCAAAGATCCAATCATTCCTCTATAGTTTGTGATATCCACTGATGCACCAGTATCTTTGTCTAGCTTGGTTGCTGTTGCCATAGGAGTAGTTGCAGCTGAACTGTCTTGCATACTAAATTTCTTCAAGAGATTACTGGTATACTTGGCTTGATTGATAAAAATCCCATCTTCAGTCTGTTTAACTTGTAAACCCAGAAAATAACTGAGTTGCCCCATCATGCTCATTTGGTACCTAGACTGCATGAGCTTGGCAAATCTTTGACAGAGTTTAGCATTAGTGGAACCAAAAATGATATCATCAACATAGATTTGAACTAAAAGCATATCATTACCATGATTCATATAAAACAGGGTTTTATCTATGGTACCTCTAGTAAATCCACTTTCAAGAAGAAATTGAGCCAGAGTTTCATACCATGCCCTTGGAGCCTGCTTTAGTCCATAAAGTGCTTTGTCCAATCTATAAACATAATCTGGATGCTTTGGATCCACAAAGCCCGGAGGTTGTTCAACATATACCTCTTCATCCAGTTTCCCATTAAGAAAAGCACTTTTGACATCCATCTGAAATACCTTGAATTTCTTGTGAGCAGCATAGGCTAGGAAGATTCTAATTGCCTCCAATCTTGCAACTGGAGCAAATGTTTCATCATAATCAATACCTTCCTGTTGTGAGTACCCTTTTGCCACAAGTCTTGCTTTATTCCTTGTAATGACACCTTAACTATCTGTTTTGTTTCTGAAAACCCATTTTGTACCAACTATGGATCTATCTTTAGGTCTTGGTACTAGGGTCCAGACTTTATTTCTCTCAAACTCATTTAGCTCTTCTTGCATTGCTTGAATCCAGTCAGCATCTTGAAGAGCTTCCTCCACCTTTTTAGGTTCTGTTTGTGACAGAAAGCAATGATGTAAACACTCATTTGCTGTAGCTGTCCTTGTTTGCACACCTGCTTCTGGATTTCCAATTATCAAATCAGGTGTATGAGATTTTGTCCACTTCCTAGCATGTGGAAGCTGGCCATTTTCATCATTGGATCCTCCCCCTTGATCCATGCTCTCTTGATTCTGTTGATCATTCTCTGTAGCTCCCCCTAAATTTGTGCTATCAGAGTTTGAATCAGTATTCTCTGATGAGTTTGAGTCAGCATTCTCTGATGCGTTTGAGTCTTGGGTAGAGTCTGAAACATTCTGATGCTCCCCCTCAACATTTGCTTCATCATCATGAACTTGTAAATTTTCACCAGAGTTTGCTGTATTTTGCTCACAGTCAGAGTTGACTGTTCATCAGAGTTTGTTGAATCAGAGAATATTTCTTCATTCTCAAAATGCAGTTCTTCATGATCATCCATGTCTGCTAAGCCCATAATTCTCTTGTCATCAAATGACACATGTATAGATTCCATGATCACTTTGGTTCTTAGATTATAGACTCTGAAGGCCTTTGTTGTCAGAGGATAACCTACAAAAATGCCTTCATCAGCTTTTAAATCAAACTTGGTAAGCTGTTCTGGATGAGTCTTCAATACAAAGCATTTGCACCCAAATATATGAAAGTACTTCAGATTTGGCTTCTTTTTCTTCACCATCTCATATGGGGTCTTGCCATGCTTATTAATCAGTGTTGCATTTTGAGTGAAACAAGCTGTTTGAACAGCTTCTGCCCAGAAATAAGTAGGTAATTTAGCTTCATCAAGCATAGTTCTGGCAGCTTCTCTTAGAGTCCTGTTTTTCCTTTCAACTACACCATTTTGCTGTGGTGTTCCAGGTGCAGAAAATTGTTGCACTACACCTCTTTCTTTGCAGAACTCTTCCATTGTTGAATTTCTGAACTCAGTTCCATTATCACTTCTAATGATCTTTACTTTGTCTTCAGATCCATGGTCCAGTTGCTTCACATGATCCATTAGATGCAAAGCTGTTTCATCTTTAGAGTGAAGAAAATATACCCAAGTGTATCTGGTATACTCATCAACAATGACAAGAGCATATTTCTTCCTTGCAATGGATGGTACATTAACTGGTCCAAATAGATCAACATGTAGAAGATAATATGGCTTCTTTATTGAGAATTCAGTCTTACTCTTGAAGGATGTTTTTCTCTGCTTGGCCTTTTGACATGAATCACATAGACCATCTGAAGTGAGTAGTGATTCAGGGAGTCCTCTCACAAGCTTTTTCTTTATAAGCTCATTTATGGAGTTGAAATTGAGATGTGAGAGCTTCTTGTGCCACTTCCAACTTTCTTCTGCAGAGATTCTTGTAGATAAGCAAATTGCTTTTCCTTCAGAGTTTGTAGGCAAGTTGATTTCATAAATATTTCCATGTCTGTGAGCAATCACTGCCACTTTGCCTGTTGACTTGCTTACTATCTCACTGTGTTCTTCATAGAAATCAACATGATATCCTCTGTCACAGATCTGACTGACAGAGAGTAAATTGTGTTTTAGCCCTTGAACAAGAGCTACATTTGATATGATGACATTTCCAAGATTGATGTTGCCATATCCCAGAGTCCTTCCTATGTTGCCATCTCCATAAGAAACACTTGGGCCAGCTTTCTCCACAAACTCTGACAGCAGGGCCTTATTTCCAGTCATGTGTCCTGAACATCCACTGTCCAAGACTAGGATGTTCTTACTGTTGCCCTGCAATCACAAAGACCACTAATTGTTAGTTTTAAGGACCCAGACTTGCTTGGATCCCTTGGCCTTATTAAGTTTGTTAGCTTTTGCAGCGGAATTATTATTATCAGAGTTTGAGCTAACAGACTTTGGAACAGAGTTTGTACTAGAAACAGATTTTGTACTTGCAGAGTTTTTATTAACCTTTTTCAAAGAAGGTTTCAATTGATAATAATCATAATACAAACTATGATATTCTTTGCAAGTATAAATAGAATGCCATAAACTACCACAATGAAAACATGGATCTTGTGGTTTATATTTACTACTTTTTCTAACTCCAGACTTTGTAGGTAAGTAGTTAATGTCCTTGTTCTTCCTGCAAAAATTAGCAAGATGATTAGTATTTCCACAGTTATGGCATGTCTTCCTAGGTGCATTTGGAATAGGCATGTAGTTATTACTCTTGTCTATTCCAACCTTGCCATTTCTATTTTTCCTAAGCTCCTTGTCTTTGTTATCAGACTTTACCTCTTTAAGCTTATGATTAAGCTGTTTCTGAGTCATCAGTCCTATGTTAACCTGTTTGGGCTTATCAGATTTTAAATTGTTGTTAATCTCTGATTTTAGTCTACTCTGTTTAGACTTAGAGGATTCAGCAACAAATTTAACAGGTTTAACCTTAGGTTTTTGAGTTTTAACAAACTCTGTTTTTGATGACTCACCTTCTGAGTTATCAGTGTAACCTAGTCCCTTTTTCCAGTTTCCACTTCCTAAGATATCCTGAGTAGTTTTGCCTGAATTAGTCCATGTCTTAATAATGTCTCTTTCCTTAGCAAGTTCTGATTGAAGAGATGCATACCTCTTTAATAGTTCATCTTTGACAATGACAGCATCATCTCTTTCTTTCTGAACTTCTAGCATCTGAACTAATTCTTTTTCTAGATAATCATTCCTTTTCTTTACACTTAGAGTTTCAGATTTTAATCTTTCATTCTCTAAAGTCTGATCTCTAAAGCTGATATGCAAAGTTTTAAGAAACAATCTTAACTCAGTTATATCTTCAGTATCAAAGGCAAGAGTAGAATGAGGTACCTTAGCAGTAGATTCAGAGTTGTTGTCAGTGTTTGCCATCAGAGCATAATTGACTTCTTCCTCTGAATCAGATGTATCTGTCCAGTTTCCTTTCTTGGTGATAAAGGCTTTTTCCTTTTCCTTCTTGGCTTTCTTGCATTCAGATGCAAAGTGACCCTTTTCACCACAGTTGAAACAGGTATACTTGTCAGCTTTTCCAGCTTTTCCTTCCTTGCCCTCATTCTTCCTGAAGTTCTTCTTATCATAAACTCTGTCAGAGTTTCTGTCTTTCCTTGAAAAACTTTTGCCTTTGTTGAACTTTTTGTAAGCCAACTTCTTGAAGCTTTTCACCATCAATGTTGCTAACTGCATCATCTCATCATCACTTTCTTCAGAGTCTGAGGGAACATCAGAGTTTGAGTCATCAGAGTTTGATGACTCAATGTCAGACTTTGTGACATGAGCTTTTCCCTTGCTTTTAGCAGCTTCCTCTTGAACTTTTAGAGCAACAGACTTTGATTTGCCTCCATGACGTTTGCTCCTCTGCTCCATCTCAAGTTCATGAGTCTTCAGTCTTCCAAAAACATCATCAAGAGACATTTCTCCAAGATCAAGATTGTCTCTTATTGTAGTGACTTTCAAATCCCATTTTTCAGGAAGAGCCAGAAGAAATTTGAGGTTTGAGTCTTCAAGATCATATTCCTTGTTCACCAGAGATAAGTCGTTCAAGAGTTTGACAAATCTGTCATACAGATCTGTCAAGGACTCACCAGATTTTGAGTCAAAATGCTCATACTCCTGTGTAAGGATGGTTTTTCTGTTCTTCTTGATGGCTTGAGTTCCTTGACATCTGGTTTCCAGAGCATCCCAGATTTGTTTAGCAGTTTTGCACCCAATCACCCTATTTGACATTGCATTATCAAGGGCACTGTGCAGAAGGTGTTTCACCTTTGAGTCTTTACCAATTGACAAGATATCCTCAGGGGTATAATCTTTCTTGTCTTTTGGAACCATCTTCTGAGGCTCATCTGCAATCCCAACAGAGAGCTTGGTGGGCATATGTGGTCCATCATAGATCCTGTCAAGGTATTCTGGATCAACAGAGTGTAGAAATATAATCATTCTCAGTTCGAAGTGGAAAACAACTTGTAGCTTCATTCTAGACTCGTTCGAAGTGGAAAACAATTTGTATCTTCATTTTCAGTTGTTTAAAATTAGAATCAACTTATAGTTTCATTCTTGAATCGTTTGAGCCCGGAAACAACTTGTTGCTTCATTATTGGCTGGATTGAAGTTGGAAACAACATGTAGCTTCCTTCCAGACTCGTTTGAAGTTGAAAACAACTTGTAGCTTCATTTTCAGTTGTTTAAAATTAGATGTTAGGTCCTAAAAACTCACTATATTAATTTATATAGTGAACACAATCAATAACACAATATGACAATATAAGAGATTGAAAGCAGTAAACTCTTATTCACAAAGCTTGAATGGTTACAAAAACTCTCTCAGTGATTTATATATTATCACTAAGAGCTGCTAGGGTACTGTAAAATATACTCGATAACTTAACTCCTATAGAGTAACCCTAATCTGTGTTTATATAGACACAGTTACAAAATCAATCTCTGATTTGATATCCTATAAATCAGCTATGTATTCTATCAATCAAAGATTGCTACTGTTTTCTGTTTAGTTTCCATAGTCAGCAAATCACTCCTCCGCTTCTATCCTTCCTTGAAGTATATCCGCTTCTGAGCTCTTTCCACGTGTAAACTCTGACGAGTCTTGACTATGTAAACTCTGATCAGACTTTATCAAACTCTGGTCAGACTTTATTAAACTCTGATCAGCTTCCAGCTTAAACTCTGATTTCTCCTGTTCTAAAACAAACTTTAAGAACATTAGTAATCATCAATTATATCTAACATTAGAATCAACTTGTGGTTTCATTCTTGACTCGTTTGAGCCTGTAAACAACTTGTTGCTTCATTATTGGCTGGATCGAAGTTGGAAACAACTTGTAGCTTCATTCTAGACTCGTTTGAAGTGGAAAACAATTTGTAGTTTCATTCTTGACTCGTTTGAGCCCGGAAACAACTTGTTGCTTCATTATTGGCTGGATTGAAGTTGGAAACGACTTGTAGCTTCATTCCAGACTCGTTTGAAGTTAAACACAACTTGTAGCTTCATTTTCGGTTGTTTAAAATTAGAATCAACTTGTAGTTTCATTTTTGACTCGTTTGAGCCTGTAAACAACTTGTTGCTTCATTATTTGTTAGATTGAAGTTGGAAATAACTTGTAGCTTCATTCTAGACTCTTTTGAAGTGGAAAACAATTTGTAACTTCATTTTCGGTTGTTTAAAATTAGAGTCAACTTGTAGTTTCATTTTTGAATCGTTTGAGCCCGGAAACAACTTTTTGCTTCATTATTGGCTGGATTGAAGTTGGAAACAACATTTAGCTTCATTGCAAACTCGTTTGAAGTTGAAAACAACTATTAGCTTCATTTTCAGTTGTTTAAAATTAGAATCAACTTGTAGTTTCATTCTTGACTCGTTTGAGCCTGTAAACAACTTGTTGCTTCATTATTGGCTGGATCGAAGTTGGAAACAACTTGTAGCTTCATTCTAGACTCGCGGGAAGTGGAAAACATATTGTAGCTTCATTTTTGGTTATTTAAAATTAGAATCAACTTGTAGTTTCATTCTTGACTCGTTTGAGCCCGGAAACAACTTGTTGCTTCATTATTGGCTGGATTGAAGTTGGAAACCACATGTAGCTTCATTCCAGACTCGTTTGAAGTTGAAAACAACTTGTAGCTTCATTTTCAGTTGTTTAAAATTAGAATCAACTTGTAGCTTCATTCTTGACTCGTTTGAGCCTGTAAACAACTTGTTGCTTCATTATTGGTTAGATTGAAGTTGGAAACAACTTGTAGTTTCATTCTAGACTCGTTTGAAGTGGAAAACAAATTGTAGCTTCATTTTCGGTTGTTTATAATTAGAATCAACTTGTAGTTTCATTCTTGACTCGTTTGAGCCCGGAAACAACTTGTTGCTTCATTATTGGCTGGATTGAAGTTGGAAACAACATGTAGCTTCATTCCAGACTCGTTTGAAGTTGAAAACAACTTGTAGCTTCATTTTCAGTTGTTTAAAATTAGAATCAACTTGTAGTTTCATTCTTGACTCGTTTGAGCCTGTAAACTACTTGTTGCTTCATTATTGGCTAGATTGAAGTTGGATACAACTTGTAGCTTCATTTTAGACTCGTCTGAAGTTGAAAACAATTTGTAGCTTCATTCTCGGTTGTTTAAGATTAGAATCAACTTGTAGTTTCATTCTTGACTCGTTTGAGCCTGGAAACAACTTGTTGCTTCATTATTGGCTAGATTGAAGTTGGAAACAACTTGTAGCTTCATTCAAGACTCGTTTGAAGTTGAAAACAACTTGTAGCTTCATTTTCGGTTGTTTAAAATTAGAATCAACATTTAGTTTCATTCTTGACTCGTTTCAGCCTGAAACAACTTGTTGCTTCATTATTGGCTAGATCGAAGTTGGAAATAACTTGTAGCTTCATTCTAGACTCTTTGGAAGTTGAAAACAATTTGTAGTTTCATTCTTGACTCGTTTGAGCCCGGAAACAACTTTTTGCTTCATTATTGGCTGGATTGAAGTTGGAAACGACTTGTAGCTTCATTCCAGACTCGTTTGAAGTTGAAAACAACTTGTAGCTTCATTTTCAGTTGTTTAATATTAGAATCAACTTGTAGTTTCATTCTTGACTCGTTTGAGCCTGTAAACAACTTGTTGCTTCATTATTGGCTAGATTGAAGTTGGAAACAACTTTTAGCTTCATTCTAGACTCGTTCGAAGTGGAAAACAATTTGTATCTTCATTTTCAGTTGTTTAAAATTAGAATCAACTTATAGTTTCATTCTTGAATCGTTTGAGCCCGGAAACAACTTGTTGCTTCATTATTGGCTGGATTGAAGTTGGAAACAACATGTAGCTTCATTCCAGACTCGTTTGAAGTTGAAAACAACTTGTAGCTTCATTTTCAGTTGTTTAAAAATAGAATCAACTTGTAGTTTCATTATTGACTCGTTTGAGCCTGTAAACAACTTGTTGCTTCATTACTGGCTGGATCGAAGTTGGAAACAACTTGTAGCTTCATTCGAGACTCGTTTGAAGTGGAAAACAATTTGTAGTTTCATTCTTGACCCGTTGAAGCCCGGAAACAACTTGTTGCTTCATTATTGGCTGGATTGAAGTTGGAAACGACTTGTAGCTTCATTCCAGACTCGTTTGAAGTTGAACACAACTTGTAGCTTCATTTTCGGTTGTTTAAAATTAGAATCAACTTGTAGTTTCATTTTTGACTCGTTTGAGCCTGTAAACAACTTGTTGCTTCATTATTGGTTAGATTGAAGTTGGAAACAACTTGTAGCTTCATTCTAGACTCGTTTGAAGTGGAAAACAATTTGTAACTTCATTTTCGGTTGTTTAAAATTAGAGTCAACTTGTAGTTTCATTTTTGAATCGTTTGAACCCGGACACAACTTTTTGCTTCATTATTGGCTGGATTGAAGTTGGAAACAACATTTAGCTTCATTGCAAACTCGTTTGAAGTTGAAAACAACTTTTAGCTTCATTTTCAGTTGTTTAAAATTAGAATCAACTTGTAGTTTCATTCTTGACTCGTTTGAGCCTGTAAACTACTTGTTGCTTCATTATTGGCTAGATAGAAGTTGGAAACGACTTGTAGCTTCATTCCAGACTCGTTTGAAGTTGAACACAACTTGTAGCTTCATTTTCGGTTGTTTAAAATTAGAATCAACTTGTAGTTTCATTTTTGACTCGTTTGAGCCTGTAAACAACTTGTTGCTTCATTATTGGTTAGATTGAAGTTGGAAACAACTTGTAGCTTCATTCTAGACTCGTTTGAAGTGGAAAACAATTTGTAACTTCATTTTCGGTTGTTTAAAATTAGAGTCAACTTGTAGTTTCATTTTTGAATCGTTTGAGCCCGGAAACAACTTTTTGCTTCATTATTGGCTAGATTGAAGTTGGAAACAACATTTAGCTTCATTGCAAACTCGTTTGAAGTTGAAAACAACTATTAGCTTCATTTTCAGTTGTTTAAAATTAGAATCAACTTGTAGTTTCATTCTTGACTCATTTGAGCCTGTAAACAACTTGTTGCTTCATTATTGGCTGGATCGAAGTTGGAAACAACTTGTAGCTTCATTCTAGACTCGCGGGAAGTGGAAAACATATTGTAGCTTCATTTTTGGTTGTTTAAAATTAGAATCAACTTGTAGTTTCATTCTTGACTCGTTTGAGCCCGGAAACAACTTGTTGCTTCATTATTGGCTGGATTGAAGTTGGAAACCACATGTAGCTTCATTCCAGACTCGTTTGAAGTTGAAAACAACTTGTAGCTTCATTTTCAGTTGTTTAAAATTAGAATCAACTTGTAGTTTCATTCTTGACTCGTTTGAGCCTGTAAACAACTTGTTGCTTCATTATTGGTTAGATTGAAGTTGGAAACAACTTGTAGCTTCATTCTAGACTCGTTTGAAGTGGAAAACAAATTGTAGCTTCATTTTCGGTTGTTTATACTTGTAGTTTCATTCTTGACTCGTTTGAGCCCGGAAACAACTTGTTGCTTCATTATTGGCTGGATTGAAGTTGGAAACAACATGTAGCTTCATTCCAGACTCGTTTGAAGTTGAAAACAACTTGTAGCTTCATTTTCAGTTGTTTAAAATTAGAATCAACTTGTAGTTTCATTCTTGACTCGTTTGAGCCTGTAAACTACTTGTTGCTTCATTATTGGCTAGATTGAAGTTGGATACAACTTGTAGCTTCATTTTAGACTCGTCTGAAGTTGAAAACAATTTGTAGCTTCATTCTCGGTTGTTTAAAATTAGAATCAACTTGTAGTTTCATTCTTGACTCGTTTGAGCCTGGAAACAACTTGTTGCTTCATTATTGGCTAGATTGAAGTTGGAAACAACTTGTACTTCTTCAAGACTCGTTTTGAAGTGAAAACAACTTGTAGCTTTATTTTCGGTTGTTTAAAATTAGAATCAACATTTAGTTTCATTCTTGACTCGTTTCAGCCTGTAAACACTTGTTGCTTCATTATTGGCTAGATCGAAGTTGGAAATAACTTGTAGCTTCATTCTAGACGTTGGAAGTTGAAAACAATTTGTAGTTTCATTCTTTGACTCGTTTGAGCCCGGAAACAACTTTTTGCTTCATTATTGGCGGGATTGAAGTTGGAACGACTTGTAGCTTCATTCCAGACTCGTTTGAAGTTGAAAACAACTTGTAGCTTCATTTTCAGTTGTTTAAAATTAGAATCAACTTGTAGTTTCATTCTTGACTCGTTTGAGCCTGTAAACAACTTGTTGCTTCATTATTGGCTAGATGAAGTGGAAACAACTTTAGCTTCATTCTAGACTCGTTCGAAGTGGAAAACAATTTGTATCTTCATTTTCAGTTGTTAAATTGAATCAACTTATAGTTTCATTTGAATCGTTGAGCCCGGAAACACTTGTTGCTTCATTATTGGCTGGATTGAAGTTGAAACAACATGTAGCTTCATTTCAGACTCGTTTGAAGTTGAAAACAACTTGTAGCTTCATTTTCAGTTGTTTAAAATAGAATCAACTTAGTTTCATTCTTGACTCGTTTGAGCCTGTAACAACGTGCTCTTCATTACTGGCTGGATCGAAGTTGGAAACAAATTGTAGCTTCATTCGAGACCGTTTAAAGTGGAAAACAATTTGTATTTCATTCTTGACTCGTTGAGCCCGGAAACAACTTGTTGCTTCATTATTGGCTGGATGAAGTTGGAAACGACTTGTAGCTTCATTCCAGACTCGTTTGAAGTTGAACACAACTTGTAGCTCTTCATTTTCGGTTGTTTAAAATTAGAATCAACTTGTAGTTTCATTTTTGACTCGTTGAGCCGGTAAACAACTTGTTGCTTCATTATTGGTTATTGAAGTTGGAAACACTTGTAGCTCATTCTAGACTCTTTGAAGTGGAAAACAATTTGTACTTCATTTTCGGTTGTTTAAAATTAGAGTCAACTTGTAGTTTCATTTTTAATCGTTTGAACCCGGAAACAACTTTTTGCTTCATTATTGGCTGGATTGAAGTTGGAAACACATTTAGCTTCATGCAAACTCGTTTGAAGTTGAAAACAACTTTTAGCTTCATTTTCAGTTGTAAATTAGAATCAACTTGTAGTTTCATTCTTGACTCGTTTGGCCGTAAACAACTTGTGCTTCATTATTGGCTGGATTGAAGTTGGAAACAACATGTAGCTTCATTCCAGACTCGTTTGAAGTGTGAAAACAACTTGTAGCTTCATTTTCGGTTGTTTAAAATTAGAATCAACTTGTAGTTCATTCTTGACTCGTTTAGCCTGGAACAACTTGTTTGCTTCATTATGGCAGATTGAAGTTGGAAACACTTGTAGCTTCATTCCAAGACTCGTTTGAAGTTGAAAACAACTTGTAGCTTCATTTTCGAGAGTTTGAAGTGAATAACATTTGTAGTTTCATCTTTTGACTCGTTGAGCCCGGAAACAACTTGTTGCTTCATTATTGGCTGGATGAAGTTGGAAACACTTGTAGCTTCATTCAGACTCGTTTGAAGTTGACACAACTTGTAGTACTTCATTTTCGTTGTTTAAAATTAGAATCAACTTGTAGTTTCATTTTGACTCGTTTGAGCCTGTAAACAACTTGTGCTTCATTATTGGTAGATTGAAGTTGGAAACAACTTGTAGCTTCATGCAGACCGTTGAAGTGGAAACAATTTTAACTTCATTTTCGTTGTTTAAAATTAAGCAACTTGTAGTTTCATTTTTGAATCGTTGAACCCGGAAACAACTTTTGCTTCATTATTGGCTGGATTGAAGTTGGAAACAACTTTTAGCTTCATTGCAAACTCGTTTGAAGTTGAAAACACTTTTTAGCTCATTTCAGTTGTTTAAATTAGAATCAACTTGTAGTTCATTCTTGACTCGTTTGAGCCTGTAAACAACTGTTGCTTCATTATTGGCTAGAGGAAGTTGAAACAACTTGTAGCTTCATTCTAGACTCGTGGAAGTGGAAAACAAATTGTAGCTTCATTTTTGGTTGTTTAAAATTAGATCAACTTGTAGTTTCATTCTTGACTCGTTTGAGCCCGAAACAACTTGTTGCTTCATTATTGGCTGGATTGAAGTTGGAAACAACATGTAGCTTCATTCCAGACTCGTTTGAAGTTGAAAACAACTTGTAGCTTCATTTTCAGTTGTTTAAAATAGAATCAACTTGATGTTTCATTCTTGACTCGTTTGAGCCGGAAACAATTTGTTTCTCTTCATTATTGGCTGGATTGAAGTTGGAAACAACATTGTAGCTTCATTCCAGACTCGTTTGAAGTTGAAAACACTTGTAGCTTCATTTCAGTGTTTAAAATAAGAATCAACTTGTAGTTTCATTCTTGACTCGTTTGAGCCTGTAAACTACTTGTTGCTTCATTATTGGCTAGATTGAAGTTGGATACAACTTGTAGCTTCATTTAGACTCGTCTGAAGTTGAAAACATTTGTAGCTTCATTCTCGGTTGTTTAAAATTAGAATCAACTTGTAGTTTCATTCTTGACTCGTTTGACGGGAAACAACTTGTTGCTTCATATTGGCTAGATTGAAGTTGGAAACAACTTGTAGCTTCATCAAGACTCGTTTGAAGTGAAAACAACTTGTAGCTTCATTTTCGGTTGTTTAAAATTAGAATCAACATTTAGTTTCATCTGACTGTTTCAGCCTGTAAACACTTGTTGCTCATTATGGCAGATCGAAGTTGGAAATAACTTGTAGCTTCATTCTAGACTCGTTGGAAGTTAAAACAATTTGTAGTTTCATTCTTGACTCGTTTGAGCCCGGAAACAACTTTTGCTTCATTATTGGCGGGATTGAAGTTGGAAACGACTTGTAGCTTCATTCCAGACTCGTTTGAAGTTGAAAACAACTTGTAGCTTCATTTTCAGTTGTTTTAAAATTAGAATCAACTTGTAGTTCCATTCTTGACCGTTTGAGCCTGTAAACAACTTGTTGCTTCATATTGGCTAGATTGAAGTTGGAAACAACTTTTAGCTTCATTCTAGACTCGTTCGAAGTGGAAAACAATTTGTATCTTCATTTTCAGTTGTTTAAATTTGAATCAACTTATAGTTTCATTCTTGAATCGTTTGAGCCCGGAAACAACTGTTGCTTCATTATTGGCTGATGAAGTTGGAAACAACATGTGGCTTCATTCCAGACTCGTTTGAGTTGAAAACAACTTGTAGCTTCATTTTCAGTTGTTTAAAAATAGAATCAACTTGTAGTTTCATTCTTGACTCGTTTGAGCCTGTAAACAACTTGCTTGCTTCATTACTGGCTGGATCGAAGTTGGAAACAAATTGTAGCCTTCATTCGAGAACGTTTAAAGTGGAAAACATTTGTAATTTCATTCTTGACGCTTGAGCCCGGAAACAACTTGTTTGCTTCATTATTGGCTGGATTGAAGTTGAAAACGACTTGTAGCTTCATTCCAGACTCGTTTGAAGTTGAACACAACTTGTGCTTCATTTCGGTTGTTTAAAATTAGAATCAACTGTAGTTTCATTTTGACTCGTTTGAGCTGTAAACAACTTGTTGCTTCATTATTGGTTAGATTGAAGTTGGAAACAACTTGTAGCTTCATTCTAGACCGTTTTGAAGTGGAAAACAATTTGTAACTTCATTCGGTTGTTTTTAAAATTAGAGTCAATGTGTAGTTTCATTTTTGAATCGTTTGAACCCGGAAACAACTTTTTTGCTTCATTATGGCTGGTTGCTGATTGAAGTTGGAAACAACATTTAGCTTCATTGCAACTCGTTTGAAGTTGAAAACAACTTTAGACTTCATTTTCAGTTGTTTAAATTAGAATCAACTTGTAGTTTCATCTTGACTCGTTGGTGCCTGTAAACAACTTGTTGCTCTTCATATATGGCTGGATTGAAGTTGGAAACAACATGTAGCTTCATTCCAGACTCGTTTGAAGTTGAAAACAACTTGTAGCTTCATTTTCGGTTGTTTAAAATAGAATCAACTTGTAGTTTCATTCTTGACTCGTTTCATAGCCGGAAACAACTTGTTGCTCATTATTGGCTAGATTGAAGTTGGAAACAACTTGTAGCTTCATTCAAGACTCGTTTGAAGTTGAAAACAACTTGTAGCTTCATTCGAGACTCGTTGAAGTGAAACAATTTGTTTTTCATTCTTGACTCGTTGAGCCCGGAAACAACTTGTTGCTTCATTATGTTGGCTGGATTGAAGTTGGAAACGACGTCGTAGCCAGTCCAGACCGTGTGAAGTTGAACACAACTTGTAGCTTCATTTTCGATTGTTTAAAATTAGAATCAACTTGTAGTTTCATTTTTGACTCGTTTGAGCCTGTAAACAACTTGTTGCTCTATTATTTTGTGTGATTGAATTTTGGAAACAACTTGTAGCTTCATGCTAGACTCGTTTGAATGGAAACAATTTTTAACTTCATTTTCGGTTTTTTAAAATTAGAGTCAACTTGTAGTTTCATTTTGAATCGTTTGGAACCCGGAAACAACTTTTGTGCTTCATTAGGGCTGGATGAAGTTGAAAACAACATGTAGCTTCATTGGCAAACTCGTTTGAATTGAAAACAACTTTTAGC